>NC_025697.1:546944-564312 GCF_000633955.1 Camelina sativa
AAAAAAAAAAAAAAAAAAAAAAAAAAAGGTTAAATTGTAACGAATACTTCTTCCGCCGACGTAAGTACGTAACTGTTAATCACCGTTAAATTGAACCGGCCGGTTGATTCCAAACCGACTTAAATGTGACTAGTCAATGTTTTTATTTTTATTTCGACTAGTCATTTATTAAGATAAATATTTTTTATATTCGAAGAAAATATTATGACAGTGAATTCTTTATTCTCGGTTAAGTTGTGGCACAAATTAATGCGACTATTTTTTCCAAAATTAAAAACGAAAACAGCCGGTTTATCTTAAAACCAAACTATAACTGTAAATTGGTAACAAAAGAGATTTAACGGACGTTAAAAGTAGAAGAAGAAGGGTTAACGTTAGAAACAGAAGTTTTAACCTCAAACGGCACTATTAGGCTAATTGCGTTGACCATCGTACACGTTGGCAATGCAGTGTGGCTCTCGATTATTTTGAACCGTCGGATCTTTAGAATACCACTCATCCTGGTGGATTTTCAAGCGAGAGCCGTTGATGTATATGGTGTTTGTTTGGTCATACAGAATAGAGGGTTAAGAAATGTCTTTAGAAAGATAATGGAAATGGTCAGGGTATTACTACTTGGCTTATGCTTGGTTTATAATTACATATTGAAAAAACTATGTTTTGTTAAGCACCTGAGACCTTGGGGTTTTATATCAGACAATGAGATTGATATCAGTAGTGTAACAAGAACATCCTCACGGACTCCAAAAACTTTCAATTGACCATATCATCAAGGCTTGTTCTCTGTATCCTTAGAAACATAAACACACGCAGCAATCAAAATTTCAAAGCATAGGATAATTATAAATTAGATGATACCAAAATCACAGTGAAAACATAATCCATATAGAAACTGATGAACAGACAAAAGGTGAGATTGAACAAAAGGAAACAAAAGTATTACATTGCGTTCTAATAGAAGAAAAAGATTTACAAAACATAGACAAGCAAATGAGGAGTGAATATAGCGAATAAGAGACAATGAAGATGGCAAATCAACTGGTGGTAATGACATTTAATCCATCGAACAACTGTAAGAACAAAATGTCATGTCATGCCATTTGAATACTACTTTGAGTGGACAACGATCTTCTTTATGACGATGGCAGAATGGTCTAGTCATGGTATCGTTGGGAAGAATATGAATATTCGACCTATAAGTCATTACAATATGACCAGGTTTCAGCATATATGGGTCTCCACCAAGCAAGCAATCAACATGGAGAGTGGTGCAGCAGTCACCGCACGTATAGAACCCACCTTTTCTTGAGTATACTACTTTTCTTTCACATACCTCACACCAGCCTATTTGGTTACTTCCCTTTTTCCCTTCCCGAAATGTTAGGAAATGTTTGTCATGCTTATACTTTGCCTTGTATGGTAAGGTCGCACACCTGAAACATATTATATAATTGCATTCGATGCAATTCAGTTTTCTGATATAATTATTTCCATCACCATTTTCTTGGCAGATTTGACATATAGCCGCTTTTTCTTCATCTGGCTTCAAGGCTAGGAATAAGGGATGCTCGTGGCCTTGATATTCATATGGTTCCGAGACCGAGGCACAACGCAAATCAAGTGTGAAACCCTGATTATCATAGACAAAACCACAACTGTCACGCCTACAACCACGACAATAGAAGTAGTTCTCTCCTCTGTAATTATCATATCCCTTGCTGACAACCTCAAGCGTAAGTGGGTGAGGATGCAACGCATGGTGTTTCTTTCTAGGGGCATTTGCGCATACTTCGTGTAGGATGAAATCACATTGATCCATACATGAATAGTAAGTACCCTCATAGATTGGAAGGATGCAAGCTTGACAAAACTTGCTTTCATCGTAAACTCTAGTACTGACCTCGAGTCTTAGATGATGATGATGATCATGAGAAAAATGGAGTATTATTCCATCAGCTATCGTCTCGTATGGCTCAACATCTATCTCAGGTTCTTCAGGTACGCCCTCGAGATCTTCTCCATCCCACACGTCTTTTTGCAATGCACATCTTTTATGAACAAAATAGTTACCACACTTATTGCAAGAGTACGCACCATAATGGTTGTCAACCTCTCGACGACAGACTCCGCAATTCCATTTTCCGGATGGAAGAGAAGAGGTAAAAGAGATACGGTGATGGTGGCGACATATTTTTATGACATGCGGGAAATAGACACAATCTTGATGGACTACAAAGTCACATCGGACACAGACATAGGTGAGAATAGGTTCTTTGATCAGGCCGCAAACATTGCAAGGTAAGTAAGCTTGCCTGGGGAAAAAAGTGAGAGGGTGGGGATGTCTTTTTGTGTGGTCTATAACGAAAGGGACTGGTTTCATGGCACAAACGGGATGCATACTCAGTTTTTAAGTAGGAGAATGATAAATCATGTCTTGGAAACTTGTATCACAACAGATGCAATTAACAAGGGCAAAGGGAGAAGCACAAAGTCGGAGAGATTGAAAAGGATAGGAAGGGTGTTTGATTTCAAGAGGAGACTCAACGCATTCTTTGTGGAACTGGCTCTCACATGTGAGACAGAAATAGTAGCTTGTGCCAAGATTTGAGATTTTGCAAGCAGTACAACAGAAGTCGTCACCGTTAGGTTCTTTATTATTGCACCAAAAGAGAGGGACTACAGGGAGCTTACATATAAGACCGTGTTTGTGAGAATCAAGCATATATTGGACTTGCTGATCAGCGTTGGGGAAGCCACGGGGGATATCGAACCGGAGAAAGCCATCGTCATCAGAATTAACCTCCGGATTCTTCAAACTGTGAGTTTTGACACGTAAGAGGGGACAGATGAAAATGTTGATCGATAATTGAGTTTGGTCTTATTATGTTCTATGATTAAATGAATCAATGTGTCTCTAGTTAGTGAAGAATAGTGTATACACAGTTGTTATTAGATGTGTTCGACATGTCGGTTGTGACAAGTTAGGAACGGTTACGACCGTACGACTTATATATAACTGTGGTGTGTTGTAAAACAAATTGTAACAAGTTTCATGTAAATATATTTTTTCAGTTTCGTTCTTTGTCTTCTCAAAAGAGAAGAGACAAAGGTCTCTTGCTCTGTTTTTTTCTTCTTCCTCTCAATATTCTAACAGAAAAGAGGTATGTCTTCACCGGAGGTGGTGGCCGTTAAGGAACTGTATGAGAAAAACGTTTTGCCATCAATTTCTTCCTCAAGAAATCGACCGATTGAATTCATCATCACAGAAGAAACGATGTGAATTATTATGAACTTTATTGGATTTGATTAGTCTAAAAAGAAAACTTTCCAACGTTCTCAATTAAAAAAGTCTGATATAGTAGCCTACTAGCCTCCCTTGAGTTTATTTATATATTACTCTCTCACACGTTCTATTAGACATAATATAATTTTTTTTATATAAATTGGTATTGTTAATTGATGCTCTCTCTACACAGTACACACCAAATTATTTGCAATAAAATCAGTGAGTTCATCATCTCTGTCCTTTCCATAATTCCCAACGTGAAAATACAGCTAACTTATATGAATATATATAATTTGTTTATTGAGGTCTTTTATATATGATCTTAATCTTTGTTATATATAAATATTATATTGTTAAATATCTCTGTACAGTCTTCCTTTATTGTATACTGTATGTTTCCAATTGATTTTTAATCAGTCATAATATACGTCTAATTTGTGCTTGATCAATTAAAAATGCTGCGTAGTCTCTGACTCTCTCTCTCGCATGTCCAGATGTCAGACAAGTCGTTTAGTATGTTTACAATTGTCAAACAGAAAAAAAAAAGAATTACAAATGGGCTTCTCATAAATTAAAAGCCCAATGGAAGACGGATTATAAAAATGAGTAAAAAAGGGTAATTACGTTAGTGAATTTCCCTTTTTCCTCAAGCAGCTTAAAATTAACGCAGATAAAATTTCCATATGTTTTTTCCCATAAGTATAGCCGTTTGTGATTTCCTTTGTTTTTTTTTTTCTTAAGCTAATTTCCTTTTTTTTTTCTTTTTCCAAGGATTCAGCAATTTCCTTTTATGATTAGGAGTGGTGTGCTTCTATTTTATTATACGAGGGTTTGTTTCTTTTCCCCCAAATTAAAATTATCAGCAAATACAACAACAACAAAAAAAAAAATCTTTCTTACACTTTGTTCGTCTTCTTTCTCTACGGCCCGAGAGAGCCACCTTCGATCAGGTTAAATCCGTCTTCTCTCTTTCAGTTTTCTCTTTCCGTCTCATTGATGATTCTCATATGTTTTGGTTGTGGTTTTCTAGGGTTCATCGTTTCTCTTATCAGTCCGTCACCAAAATTGCCTGCCCGAGAGAAGAGAACCATCTATCTCCACTCTCCGATTAGGTTATGTCCTAATCCTTCTCTCTCTTTCAATTTTATCAATCTCTTTCACTCCGTAATTGATGCGTGATTCTTATATATGTTGATTCTAGGGTTTCATCGATTCGACTCTCACTCCGTCACCAAAATTGTCAGCCCCACAGAGCAATGCATCTCCGATCAGGTTATGTTATCATCCTTCTCTCTCTTTTATACTCCGTCGTTGTTGATTCGTATATATGTTAGGGTTCCATTGATTCACTTGTCATTGCTTATCTGAATTTGTGTCACAGGTATGATTCACCTCTGGTTCAATCACCTCTGGTTCAATCACAGGTATGATTCATCGATTCTCCTGAAGAACGAAGATGATACCGTATCCTTCAGCTCTCCTCATATTCTTTATCCTTCAATTGTATTTGTTTTGCGATTTGATTCTGATTCATTGGCTCTTCGGCTCTATTTAGGCACGGTTTTATTGTTTTGTTTCCATCGGGACTTGATGGTACATCTCACGAAGACGCACACAGTAGTCTCGTCTCTACTATGGTATCATATCTTCTTTTATGTCTCTTGTGATTTTTGAATCTTTGTCCTGAATCAAATTTGATCACATACTGTCCTCTTTTGTCTAATGTTTCTTATACCTGTGGCTCCTTGGTTACATCATATCACTCACTGTTTGGTCCCTCTTGATGTTAGGTCATTCTTAAAATTCATCCCACTGGATTGTAATTTCTCGTTTCAGCTTTCATATAACAACGTAAGTGCCTTTTGTTTTCTTTTCTTTTTTACGCTTGCCACTTTATTTTGAAATTTGTTGTCATCTTTCTTTGTTTGTTTTGAAGCACGATACTATTGCAGGTGTTCCATGACTCTAATGACCAAACTGATACCGGTATGCTCCTAACTGCAATCACTAATTATTATTTAACATAGGGTTAGGCCTTGTTTGTTTTCATGATTACAACTTGGCCTCCCTCATTTAGCAATTATTTCAAATTCGTCCCCTTTCTTTTTTACTTTTGTATGTTTCTATTCACAGGTGTATAGACGTAACGGTACCATGCTGCTGAATGGTTAAGGGTTTTCTCATGGGTGAGGAGCATGATTACGTTAGTCTGATTCTTATTTACCTATTTTCATGATTACAACTTGGTTCCCTTCAATTAGTAAATATTTCATATGTGCTTATGATTGATCTGATCTGTCTTTTTTCATTGTCTTTGTTGTATAGGTGCATTTTCAATTTAAATGGGAAGCTTTTGGGAGATTTAGTTCTTAGCTACTAAAGAACGTGTCTTGGTAAATGTTGATAGTTATCAGTTTGACTTAAATACTATTGTGGGAGCTTCAAGAATTGCTGGTAAGCAGGTCAATGTGCTGCTGCGTGTCAATCCTCAGGTATGGTTAAATTTCTAATGTTTTAGCTTCATTTTTCTAGCTTTTACAACATAATTTTTCAACACGTATTGGTTATGAGTGAACTTTTTCAGTTTGTTTACATTTTTAGGTGCTTCCGTATGTAGCTAGCTACTTACTGCGAACAGGAACTTAAAGTTTGGCATCAAGAACGAGAAGTATAATGGTTTATGGATGAGGGAGGTGAAGGCACATCCCAAAGAGCTAAAGCTTGTTGGAGCTCATTGCCATCTAGGCTCCACCATTACAAAGGTAACTCCGATTGTAGTTGTAATATCATGCTTTTGTTTTATAACGTAATTGTCAACACAACTTGATTATGAAGGAGCTATTCGGTTTTTTTTTTTAAATTTTTTACTGGAACAAGAACTCAAAGTTCGGTATCAAGAACGAGTAGCTATCATGGTTTCTGGATTAGGCAGCTGAAGACACATCCCAAAGTATTAAAGCTTGTTGGAGGTTATTGCCATCTAAGCTCTTCCATTACAAAGGTAACTCCGATTAAAGTTTCTTTAAGTTGTGTTTAGATGTATTCATGTTTGATTTTGTTTTCTCTTAAATCACGACTCATGAACTCTATATATTTGCGATTCTGCTGAAGTGGTTTCTTTAAGTGGTTTTGAGATTGGATTCTGATTTGTTGGCAATTGGTATCATCTTCAATTAAATTTCCTCTTCGGCTCTATTTGTGCAGGTTGTTTGCAAAGGGACTTTCTATAGCACATCGCACAAAGACGCACACACTCTGTGGTATTTTATCTTCGCTTCTTCGTCTTTTTATGTTTCTGCTGAGTTCTTATTGTTTTATAGCACAAGAATGCTTCTCGATCTCGATCATAAATTGATTACACTGTTTGTCCTGAATCAGATTGATCACATATACATTGTCCTGTTTTTCTCTATTGTTTCTTTAACATGTATTTCCTGAAGCTAAAGTTATTACTTGCTACCTCAAAGTTTATGCATATCACTCATTGTTTGGTTTGGTCTTTTAAATTCTTGATGCAGATTGATAGTGAGTTTGACTTAAATAATATTGTGGAAGCTTCAAGATTTATTGGTAAGCATGTCAATGTACACTGATGCGCGTTGATCCTCAGGTATGGTTAATTTTCTAATGTTTTAGCACATATTCTAGCTATCATAAAATATTTTTCAAATCAGCTTGGTTATGAGTGAGTTTTTTCTGTTTGGTTACAGTTTTTAGGTGCATTCATATGTTATCTACTGGGAACAAGAACTCAAAGTTTGGCATCAAGAACTAGAAGCTATGATGGTTTCTGGATGAGGGAGTGATGACGAGTTTCTGTTGTGAACTTGTGATATACAGGTGGGATTAATTGATCACATATGGTCAGGTTCTGTCTACTGTTTTCTTTACCAGTATGTCCTGAAGTGATTGAGTAATGACGAGTTTCTGTTGTGATATACAGGTGGGATCACATATTGTCAGGTTCTGTCTACTCTATTGTTTCGTTTACATGTCTAATGTTAATTTTCACCAATTGGAAGATTTAGTCACTTGGGTATTACTTGTTACCTCAAAATTTATGCACATCACTCACTGTTAGTCTTTTAAATTCTCGATGCAGGTTGTTTTTAAAATTCACTCCACTGGATTGTAAATTCCCGTTTGAGCTTTCCGGTTTTACTGAACATTCTCTCCACATGGGCTACTCCAACAATGTAAGTACTCTTTTGTTTAACTCTACCACTTTATTTTGAAATTTGTTTTCATCTTTCTTTGTGCTAAAGCACCATATTTTTGCAGGTCTTCGATGGCTGTAATGACCAAACTGATATCGGTATGCTCATAACTGCAATCACTTATGATGATTATTTAATATAGAATTAAACCTTGTTTGTTTTCATGATGACAACTTGGCCCCCTTCAATTAGCAAATATTTCAGCTTCATCCCCTTTCTTTTTTACTTTGGTATTTTTCTATTCACAGGTGTATAGACGTAGCAATAACATGCTGCTGAATGGTTAAGGGTTTTTTCATCAGCGAGGAACATGGCTAGGTTAGTCTAACTCTTACTTACCACTTTTCATGATTACAACTTGGTCCCCATCAATTAGCAAATATTTCATATGTGCTCTAGTCAGATTTTCCATTGTCATGGAGAGGAACATAATGTCAAACAGACTTAACGGATCATTACTTGGTAAGTGGTAACTCAATATTGAAACCAATAATGTATCTCTTTTCAAATAATAATACACAGAGATGGATTCGAAGACACCAGTGGAAACTGAAAACGTAACCACAGTGTTGGATTCATCTTCTATTTCCAAAGTCAGGATCTTCTTCCTTAAGAGTTTTTTCTTCCCCGGGAGATTTCCGACAAGTGTTTTAATTTATGCTGGAAACTTAAGAAACAATAGTTGCTGTTCGATCGTAGAGTAGAATATATATTTAAGTCAGTGCCGTGCCTAGAAACTCGAGGCCTTTAGTCACAGCTCTGATTTTTAGTTATATATATGGATTAGACTATTAGAGCTTGTTGAAATTAATTACTCAATTAGCTTCTACTTGGTTTTTTAGAGAGTTTTTTATATGGTACAAATTTTATCAAAATCTCTGTTATCTTGAACTCCAAAATTACTTAAAACATATAACGGTAGCTCTTCATCAAGAGTTCCTGTAAATTGATTAGAATTTGACGAAAGAATCAATGGACTCTTCTTGAATGACTTGTCTATTTTTTTCCTCTACTCCACTACAGATTTCTTTGAATAAGAACTAGATTCGTTTTTACTCATAGAATCTGTAACAAGAACCTCATCATAGTGTAAATCGTCTCTTCCATCAAATGCGACTTATCTGTATAAGGAAGGAAAAAAAAGAAACAAACAAAATTGCAGATATGAAAGACGAAAATTACAATGTGTATTAAATGTAGAAAGAACAATATTAGAAAACGTATACAGCCCGAAGAAGTCGGATATTTTAGGGCAGAGAAAACAAGCACAACGACGATAGGGAATGAGGATACAGTAAATCAGAGAAGACGACGAAGATGACAAAGCGTCTGGCTGTGATTATTCCATTAAAAACCACCCTGCCAAGCACGATACAGAACAAAAGGCATAGTTTTTGTATCTGAATAATACTTTCTGTGGACAACGCTGGCCACAATTGCAAATTGGGCGAGACAAAGTATTGTTGTGTAGAATCTGAAACTTCATATTATACTTTATGGCTTGGCCAGGCTTCATATATATGTCTTGCCCAAGCAAGCAATCAATATGAAGAGAGGTGCAGCAGTCGTCACACGAATAGAACCCTTTGTTTCTTGAATAGTACCCTTTATCTATTGGATCTCCTATGCTTCTTTCGCATACATCACACCACTCTGAATGATCATTTGCCTTTTTCACTTCGTAAAATGTGAGGAAATGATTGTCATGTTTATACCTTGCCTTGTATGGTATGGTAGCACACTTGAAACATACCACAAAATCGCATTCGATACAATTTAGTTTTCGACAGCAATATCTTTCACCAACTTCTTGGCAGATTTGACAAACTACCGCATCTTCTTCTTCTGGCTTTAAAGCTAGGAATAACGGATGCTCGTGGCCTTGATATTCAAATGGTTCAGAAATTGAGGCACACCGTAGGCATAGTTTGAATCTCTGACCTCTTCCAAGATTCTCATAAACGAAACCACAACTTTCACGCTCACAACCAACACAATTGAAACGACCTTTGTTGTCACCATATCCATCGGTGACAACTACTAGTGTAAGTGGAGAAGGATGCAACGCATGGTACTTCTTACAGGGAGCATTTGCACATGCTTCGTGGAGGATGAAGTCACACTCATCCATACATGAATAGTAACTGCCCTCGTAAACTGGAAGGACGCAGGCTTGACAAAGCTTGTTTTCATCATAATCTTTACTCATCTCGATTTTCAGATTATGGCCATGAGAAAAATGGAGTATTACTCCATCAGAGATCGTCTTGAAGGGCTCAACAACTATCTCAGGTTCTTCAGGTATTCCCTCGAGTTCTTTCCCGTCCCACAAGTCTCTCCGCAATGCGCATCGTGAGTGAACAAAATAGTGATTATCACACTTGTTGCAAGTGAAGGCACCAAAGTCAGTGTCAACATTTTGACGACAGACTCCGCAAGACCATTTTCCGGATGGAAAGGAGTAGGTAAAAGAGATACGATGGTGGTGACGAGATATTCTTATGACATACGGGAAATAGATACACTCCCGGTGGACTACAAAGACACATCTAAGACAGACGTAGGTAGGAATAGATCCTAGGGTGAGGCCACAAACATTGCAAGGTAAGAAAGCTTGTTTAGGGAAAAAAGTGAGAGGGTGGGGATGCCTTTTTGGGTGGTCTATAACGATGGGTATTAGCTTGAAGGCACAAAACAGATCCAAATGAAAGTTGTTGGTAGGACAATAATAATTCATGCCATAGACACGTACGTCACAACAGTTGCAGTTGAACTTGTCGTCAGAGTAGTGCTTGGGAGGACTGTAAAGTTGGAGAGAAAGAGAGGGATATGAAGGGTGTTTGATTTCAAGCGGAGACTCTACACATTCTTTGTGGAACTGGTCACCACATGTGACACAAAAGTAATAGCTAGTGCGCTGCGCTGAGCTACAGCATGCACGGCAAATGAAATCGAAAATATGTGGTTTCTTATTGTTGCACCAAAAGAGAGGGAGTAAAGGGAGCTTACAGCTGTCGGAATGAAGCATATACTCGGGGGGTTGTTCATCATGATCATCGCTTTGTATGCGAGGGAACTGAGGAGGAATAACAAGCGGGAAAAAGCTACCATAACCCCCCTTCTTCACACGTATAGAAGGACATATGAAAAGAGGGTCGTCGCCACCAGAATCAATGGCTGCTTCACCGGAAGAAGAGGAATTAATTAAACAATCTGTTTGAGATAACAGAGTGTATATGAGAAATGGTTTCCCATCTATTTCTCCCTCACGATATTCACCGACTAAATTTGAATTCATGGCTGCTACAAAAGACGTTTTTTTTTTTTGGATAGTCATGATATTCTTCTCCTCTTCCATGCAAGCTAATTAATAATACTAAGCTTATCAATATATGTGTAGATATTAAATTTAATGTTTTAATTATATCTTGGTTAAAATCATTTTGTTTCTTTGTTACAAAAGAAAGTCGTTAATTATTATTTTCGGTCTGCTGGTCTTTGTTTATTTATAATAATAATCTAGAGTTAAATTGTCTTAACGGTAACTTAGTTATCTTCAGTTTAATGAATTGTAGATCAATTTTTAAATGAACAACTGACACATTGTTGATATCTGACTTTCTCTCTCTTATCTCTCTCGAATCTTTTAGAGAGAGAAAGTTCTCTTCAGATTAAAATCGAAATCTCTTTGATTTTCATCTGGTTTTTTGTTGTAATATATTATCCAGCCTAGTCTGGATCTTCTCTCTCGTCTAAGTACGAGTTTTGTTTTAGCCGTTTTGGCTAGTTTCTTTTATTTTGTTTGGTTTTTCCCCTTTTGCAGTAACAAAATCTCTTCAAGTGAAAGAGACAAACGCCGAGAGTGAAAATCAGAGGTTCAAAAGATCATCAACTGCTCGATTTCCTTGCAAGAAAGGAACATTTTTAAAAATAGGTATAGTAAAAAGAGAATCTCATCTACTTTTCTATGTTATACTTATTAGTTATACTACTTATACTGTTATACATAATAAATTATTAGATTTTTGTTTTACCTCCATATTTAAATTAATTCAGTTTGATTTTTTTTTTTTCATTATTCTAATACTATTGGTGTTAACAAATACTAGTAGTAGTAAAATATTTTTACAACACTGATTAACGATATTTTGAATTTATTACGCTGCTCTACAGCACGCATATCAAGACAGGTCGTTTAATATGTTAACTATTGCTACAATTAATATTTACCAATTGACCATATTATTAATTTATCTCTCACAACTTGTTGTTGTAAATGGACTTCTCATAAGCTAAAAGCCCTATAAGGTTCAGTTGGGCTCTGCGTAAACTGAATTGTGTGATGAGAGAAATGGAAAGATAAACTGAATTGTGATTAAGCATTAGTTTAACGCGCCGATTCATTACGGTACTGAATTTGTTTTCTAATAATAAAATAGCGGTTTGTGTAATATCCTTTTTTTTTGTAAAACATTTACGTTTCAGTAGATTCCTTTTGTTTTAACAACTAGTGAGCAGCTAGCTTAATAAGTCTTTCTTCTTTGCCAAATTATAATTGTCAGGCAACAACAAAATAAGTTTGTCTTCACACTTGGTTCGTCTTCTACTCCTCTATAGAGTCCGAGAGAGCCATCTTCGATCAGCTTGTAATTAATTGTCCTCTCTCTTCCAATTTTATCTCTCTCACTCCGTCCTTGATGATTCTCATATATGTTGGTTCTAGGGTATCTCCTCTGATCAAGTTATGTGATGAGATCTTCACTAATATCATCACATCTTCATATTTTTCTTCAGCGGTGTGATATTATTCCAATTCCGATGCGCATCTTCATCTTCATATCGTTTGTTCCTCTACTCAATTGTTGTGAATTCTTCTTCTTCTTCTTCTAGGGTTTGGTATCTCTCTCTCTCAATTGCTTTTTATTATTCTAATTTGAATTTCATGTTATTTTCACTTTCGGGTTTCTGTTTCCTTTAATTTGGGGTTTTGATATAGCTTTCCGTTGGTTCTTTTGCTTATTATGATTTCTTCTTGTTCTGTGATTTCAGGTTTTCAACAGCTGATTCAAAAGGAGTTTACGGGTCTGATGAGGAATCGGAATTAATAGTTTAGTTTACTTGTTACTACTGAACCTTGTTTTGCTTAGCTCTGTTTGTTGCAGATGAAAGCATATGGTGTCTTCATAGTTTCAAGATTTCTCTCTATCTTTGTGTAGTTTGGGGATAATTTCTGAAGCTTGTGTCCTTTTGTGCTTCACAAACCTGGAACTACACATAGAGCACTTTAGAGGATGAAGATGATGGAATAAATCCTAATATCAACAAAGAAGGAGCCATACACTTTACACTAAGGTACTCTTGTTATTACTTCTCAGTTTGTTCTAAATACGAAGATACTAAAGTGTTGGTCATGTTTTTTTACAGATACCTTTTGTATGGAGATATCTCGACAAAGGCAGCTCATATGCTCGCCTTTACCTAAGGTAACGCCTTGAATTCAAAACTTAGGTTTCCCAAATAACGTGCATACTGACATACCGGTCGATCGTTTATTAACTTATGCGTCTATACACACTATTAGGTAGCTGATTTCATCGCAAGGTTTATTCAAGGTTATATTTTTTTTTCTTTTTTCTGTTGAGGTCTTTGTATATTCTTGTTTGTATGTATGTTTACATTAATGTCATCTTGAACAAGCAAATATGTGGCGTAGTCTGACACTCCCACATGTTCTATCAGACAAAATAGTCGTTTAATAATCAAACAGAAAAGATGTTGTTGATCTAACAAAAAGTTTCAATTTATATATATCCTATACTGAGCTTGACCATGTATATAAAATGAAAATAAGCGAGAGAGCCATCCGATCTCAGAATAGTATTAAATGATTAATGGCCTTGAAAGAAACGTCTGAATCCGTTGCCACAATGAACTAATCCGTTGACCATCGAGTCACGCACACGATTGGAACTTGGAAAGATACTCAAAACTTCTTGACCGACAGATCATGAGTAGTATTCATCCTTACGGTCTCATACTCTCTCGTTCATAACTGTTTTCCTTGCCTTTTAGCGAGAACCGCCCGATCTCTACTATTAAGAGAGAGATAAAGTTGTGGATTTCTGATCATTACAAGTGTATTTATACGATGTATCTATACAGTACCCTGTATCAATACCAGTGCAGTATACTGTATCTATACAACTTCATCTAATAATCTCCAAGTATGAATGCCCACAAAACAGATATGTTACTCAATTTTGAAAACAATTCTGTATCTCTTTTCAAATACACACAGATATATTATTGTTTTCCTCTCTTCTACTACATATTTCTTTAATACATAAGCATTTTCATCCTTACTGATCATAAAATCTGTAAGAACATCATTGTAGAGTCCAAGACCCTCATAACCACGGGCACAAATTTTAAAACAGGGGATGAAAATAATAAATAAGATAATAGAACAACAATGGTGAAAACAAAGTCAATGGAAGAGGATAAGAAACAAGAAGATGACATTACATCTTACTAACGGAATGTGGAGAGATTAAATATTACAAATCGTCTGGTTATGAGTAATCATTTACAAGCTCTGCCCGGCTCCTTTTCTGATGGTAGCCGATAAAGTGTTGTTTCGAAGACTTTATAGCTCTTGAGTAATCGGTTACAAAATCATGGCAAGATATAGCACAAAATGTGTATTTTTCTTTGTATTTGAAAACTAATTTCAGTCGACAACGCTGCCCGCACGTACGGCAGAATGGCCGAGACAAAGTGTTGTTGCGAAGAATATGAAGCTTCTTCTTATAATGGCTGTGGGAACCCATCACATTAAACGCTATGGTGTGACCAGGCTTCATATACATGTCTTCTGCAAGCAAGCAATCAATATGAAGCGTGGTGCAGCAGTCGTCGCACGAATAGAACCCTTTCTTTCTTGAATCTGCTATTTTTCTTTCGCATACATCACACCACTCTGAATGATCATTTGCCTCTTTGGCCTCGTAAAATTTGAGGAAATGTTTGTCATGTTTATACATTGCCTTGTATGGTAAGGTAGCACACTTGAAGCATATCACAAAATCACATTCGATGCAATTTAGTTTTCTAGAATAAGTAGACGCATCTTCATCTTCAGAACTTCCTTGGCAGATTTGACATATTGCTGACTTTTCTTCTTCCGGATTCAAAGCTAGGTATAAGGGATGATCATGACCTAGATATTCAAATGGTTCAGAAACCGAGGCACATCGTACATCTAGTTGGAATTTATCTGTTCTGGATTTAGTACCATTCTTTTCTCTGAAATCCTCATAGACGAAACCACAGCTTTCACGCTGACAAGCATTACAACAAAAACGTCCTATGTTGTCATCATATTCACTAGTGACGACCTTTAGCGTAAGTGGGTGAGGATGCAAAGCATGATGTTTCTTGCAAGATGCGTTTGCACATGCTTCGTGGAGGATGAAGTCACATTCATCCATACATGAATAATAGCTACCCTCGTAGATCGGAAGGCTGCACGCTTGACAAACCTTTCCTTCGTCGTAGACTCTACTGATCTCGAGTTTCAGATTATGGACATGAGCAAAATGGAGTATTACTCCATCAGATATCGTTATAAACGGCTCGACAACTATCTCAGGCTCTTCAGGTACTCCATCGAGTTCTATCCCATCCCATAAGTCTCCTCGCAAGGCGCATCTTGAATGAACAAAATAGTCATCGCACTTGTTGCAAGAGTAGGCACTATAGTCGGTGTCAACCTTATGACGACAGACTCCGCAAGACCATGTTCCGGATGGAAGAGAGGATGTATAAGAGATACGGTGGTGGTGACGAGATATTTTAATGACATAAGGGAAATAGATACAATCTTGATGGACTACGAAGACACATGGAACACAGACATAGGTGGGAATACGATCTTTAATGAGGCTACAAACTTGGCAAGGCAAGAAAGAATGTTTGGGGAAAAAGGTGAGAGGATGGGGATGCCTTTTTGGGTGATGTATAACAAAGGGTAAAGGCTTGAACACACAAAACAGACACATACTGAAGTTGCGGGTAGGAGAATAATAGCACATGCCATAGATACGTATTTGACAATGTGTGCATTTCAAGACGCGGCCGAAAGGATAACTGTAAAGTTGGAGAGAAAGAGTGGAATAGGAAGGGTGTTTGATCTCAAGTGGAGTCCCTACACATTCTTTGTGGAACTGGTCACCACATGTGACACAAACGTAATAGCTAGAGCGTTGCTCTGTGCTACAGCAAGCACGGCAAACGAAATCGAAAAGATGAGATCTTGTATCGTTGCACCAAAAGAGAGGGAGTAAAGGGAGCTTACAGCTGTCAGAATGAAGCATATACTCGGGTTGTTGTTGCTCATCATGATCATCGCTTTGTATGAAGAGAGGGGAAACAACCAAAGGGAGAAAGCTTTGATCTGAAACTCTCGTGTATGGTTTTAACTTTACAACTTTGAGACGTAAAGTAGGACAGAGGAAAAGAGGCTCGCCGTCGTCCCCAACACCGGTTGTGGTGTCTGTTTGAGATAAGAAGAATGTGTATCTGAGAAATGACTTCCCATCGATTTTTCCCTCAAGAAATCCACCAACTGGATTCGAAGTCATGGCTGCTTACAAAAGACGATTTTGGGTAGTTTATGATATTCTTCTTCTCCCTCTTCCATATACTTAGACAGCTAAGCCTTGATCGATGTGTTTATCATTTTTAATTAGTTGTTGGTATCTTGGTATAATTTATATCTTGATTAAAATCATTCTGTTTTTTGGTCGCAAAAAGTCGTTGATTACTATTTTCGGTCTTTGTTTATTTATTTTTTTATTTATATAACGTTAAACAAAAATTTATAAAATCAGAAACTTTTTTTCTTTTACCATATATGTTTTTATTAATACTAGGAAATCGACCCGTAAAATTGTCGCTCGGAAAAATGAAAACTTAAAATAATTGACATTATTAAACAATTTTTTCGAGTGGAGACTTGATTATAATTTTCTAATTGCACCACTTTTTTTTATTTCAATTTATTAATTTGTTTTCTTTAGCTTTTCTCTTTTCATCTTTGTCTCTCTAATGGTATTATTTGTCTGTTGGTATGCATGTCAATTAATATTGATGTCCCTATAAAGCCAGAAGAGTTCAACATTTCCGAAAAACTATTTTCGACTCCTAACATTATCCTTCGTTTGCTTTATTTGAAAAACAAAGCAACCATCAAAAATATGAAATGAACTTCCAGCTATCGCCCTTTAATGAATTGAGAAAATTCATGTCTTTTCCTTTTACAAAATCTAATAAACTTTTTTGATACAAAGTATTTACTATTTCTTTCATAACACATATTTCAAACACCCATGGATCATTAATCCCATAAAACTAATGAGACAACTCTATAGAATTAACCAAATTTAACATAAGATTATAGGAACACAAGCAATGCCAAAAGCAACATCAAGGAGAAAGAATATGCTACAATTTAAGAATACGTCTATCTTTTTTCTTCAACACTTTCTACTTTCATGCTCATTTGAAACGTTTCTATATATTATCAAAATGTTTGGCACCGAGAAAGTAAAAAAAATTAAAATTAAATCTAAATGTTTGTCTTACAAATTAATAATAACAAACCTTGATCATTTCTAATTTTCTATCCAGTGGACATTTTACATTAAAAAAAACTTATTACAAGCTTGAAATTTAAATAGGTTAAATTTTTATATAATTATAGGCAATCAAAAAAAATTATACCATGTTTGTTAAAAAAGTTTGACATATTCATATCTCTATCATCATGACTGATTGGTAACAAAAAAAAAAAAAAAAAAACCAC
>NC_025697.1:564458-597840 GCF_000633955.1 Camelina sativa
AAAATGGTTACTCCAATAGAGATATCATGCAATTTAACAATACAACAAAGAATAATAATAAAAAACACAATAACTTTTTAAGGTGTAAAGACAACTTACATTTTTATTTAAACAATATTATACGTCTGAAGGTTACAAAAATAAAGCAATTTTTGATTGATATTTAGCCGTTCTTTTTTTTTTTTGAACAAATATATCTAACCGTTCTAAAATCATAGTTTTATATGTAAAGTTGGAGTTTTACTTCAACTTTGTTCTAAAATCATAGGTTTATTATACATAGGTTTATATTTTAACCATCCTTTCTTCGATATCATAAATGAAAAATTTATATATAATCCTACAAAGCCAATAAAAAATACTGTGAAGAGATGAATGATGAGGGTCAAGAAATAAAATATTCCAAATTTTAACGAAGATGTATTTCACTTTAACTTTGTTCTCAAATCATAGGTTTATATTTTAACCATCATCTGTTAGATACCATAAATTTATTATATATAATCCAAGTGACAAACCCAATAATAAATACCTTGAAGAAATGAATGATGCTGGTTAATAAATAAAACATTCCAAATTTTAACGAAGAATGAATCAATACCAAGAAATAATTCTTTGATTTTGTTTTCATTGATTCATAAGTTTGAAATAATACTCAGAAAATCAATAACTCGAAAATTGTTTAGAGGTCCATAAAAGTCTATAAATATAAACAAAGAGGTGTAAACAAAAAATGTGTGAAAAAACTAACAGGTGCGAACATTGAAAGTTGGAGGTATGACGAAAAAACACAATTGTTGGATCAAAATTTTGTAACTTTATATAAACAAATAGGTATAAAACAAAAAGATGTGAAAAGTAAGAGGTGCAAACATTGAAAGCTGAGGGTACAACGAAGAAACACAATTGTTATATCACAACTTTGCAACTTTATATAAACAAAGAGGTGTAAAAACAAAAAGATATGAAAAGTAACATGTGCGAACATAGAAAGCTGGGGGTACAACGAAGAAACACAACTGTTATATCAAAATATTGCAATTTTTTAGATCATTAACAAAATCTAAATCGTTAGATGTGATAATAAAAATAATCTCATTCGTTATATTTATATTCACCCTTAAAAAGAGTTTGATATTATATATAAATTTGAAACCATTTTCAGTATACACAAGTACTTGTTTTGATGTACATTGAAAAAGTATAACTTGAAAAAAAAGCATAATCTGGTATAAATTAATCCAGAGCCTAACCAAAACCTAGACGAAGATGTTGCAAACATTTATTAAGAGGAATAAATAACCAGTATCATGAACTAAACTGATTAACCATTTTGTAAACATGTAAGCCTTACCAATCTAATAAACATGTTGGTGTAGGTGTTAACGTGTAGGTGTTCTATCCCTTTTTTACTTGTTTTTTGTTCCTTTTCCTATAAAACATTTTGGTACTTTAAACAACACCAAAAATAACACTCTTTCTTTAATAAATACTCAATTTATTTTATATCCTAATTCCTACGGTTCTAAGCGATATATATATCCAATTTAACTTAATCCGGTACTTAACATAATTTAATCTGATTTCCATGAATGATCTTCTTCCACATTTCAATCATTTCTTAATCAAAATGGAAACCTCAATCATTAACCCACGGAAAATTATGTTAAGTACCGGATTAAGTTACGTTGTTGATTTCGATCTTCTTTCAACTGTATTTCCCATATTTGTTTTACAATTCAAAAATTTGAAATAAAATCAACAAAAACCATGATATCAAATGGCAAACTAAATCGAATAATTAGATTGTAATTACGTTGTTGATTTAGAAATGGATATCAATAACAACTACAAAAAAAACCAATTTTGATAAGAGGAACAAGAGACATATGAAAACATGAAAATAGGGTTGCTGAGTTTTATTGATAGAAGGTGGAAAACACTAGAACTTCGCATTCATATGCTCAATTATAAAATATGCAACGTTTCTTCTCCGAGTGATGAGATGATAGGGAAATTAATTACAAATAGTATTTATGTGAGTTACTAAACGAACTATAAAGGTAGAAAAAAGAGACACGACAATTCTATTTGAGAGTCAACAATAAAAATATTAATTCATGAAATTACAGTTTAGAAAGTTACTAAACGAAGGGTCTAATACTAAATAATTATCTTTATCATTAGAACAAATAACTTCATACGACGTTTTTAAATTCTGTAAAAACCCCAACAAAGATGAAGAAGATGCATGAGATTAAACAAATCCACCGATGAATATGTAAATCAGTTACGACCCTTCACTTTTCAATTTTTTTCCTCTCATCCTCTATTATTTATGTTGAAACCCATGCCCATAAAACTAACACTATCTACGCTAAAATTGAATCCTAAAAGAAGGGACCAAAGATTGATTGAAGCTTCGTTGGTTCAGTGGAAATGGAAAAAGACTGCGACGTGGCGGGAAAAGGAATCTCCAAAGATCTTAGTTTCAAAATTCTTTTTGTTTAGAGAGGCTTTAGAGGAGGATTTGCATTGTAAATCTATAGAAAAAAAAAAAAAAAAAAAAGTTAACAAATTNGACAATTCTATTTGAGAGTCAACAATAAAAATATTAATTCATGAAATTACAGTTTAGAAAGTTACTAAACGAAGGGTCTAATACTAAATAATTATCTTTATCATTAGAACAAATAACTTCATACGACGTTTTTAAATTCTGTAAAAACCCCAACAAAGATGAAGAAGATGCATGAGATTAAACAAATCCACCGATGAATATGTAAATCAGTTACGACCCTTCACTTTTCAATTTTTTTCCTCTCATCCTCTATTATTTATGTTGAAACCCATGCCCATAAAACTAACACTATCTACGCTAAAATTGAATCCTAAAAGAAGGGACCAAAGATTGATTGAAGCTTCGTTGGTTCAGTGGAAATGGAAAAAGACTGCGACGTGGCGGGAAAAGGAATCTCCAAAGATCTTAGTTTCAAAATTCTTTTTGTTTAGAGAGGCTTTAGAGGAGGATTTGCATTGTAAATCTATAAAAAAAAAAAAAAAAAGAAGTTAACAAATTCAACAAGGTATATAATGACGACCAAGAAGCACAACTAAAAGGTGGTGAAAAGAGGGAGACGCAATGGTTCACGAAAGAATGCCAACGAAAAGTTGCAATTGAAAGACGTATCCTTTCATTTAGAGAACTCTTAAAGAGAAAACCACAGCCATAGGATAAATAGAAAGATTAACCTCAACCATTGGATTAAAAATGATGGGTTTGCTATTATATATAGATTGCATAGGAAAGATACGTTACTTGAAAGATTATATCAGAAAAATAATAAAATAATGGTTAAGTGGGGGTTAATAAGATATTTGAACTGGGAAAGTCAACAAAATCACATGGGATTTAGCGGACGTTATCAGTGGTAAACTGGTAATTACAACCTCAAACGGCGGTTGTGGCTAATCCAAAAGATTCGTCAGTGTGAACCGTTGGATCATGGAGATGATTCATCCAACAGTAATTTAACAGGCTTTTAGCGAGAGCCGTCCGATCATAAAAGAACACTTTAATCATCCAAGAGGCAAAGACATAAATGGGCTCAAAATAGGCCCGTAACAATGAAATAGGATTTCTCTCTCTCAATGGTATGTGTTTAAATTTGTTGAAATCGAAGGATTTTTTTACAAGTGTTGTTTGATCGTAGAGGCTTGGGTTGGGTAAAATCATATTATCTCACAAACCTGTGAAAAAAATGACAACTTTTTTAGTGATAATTTATCTGGATTAAGGTATATGTTGGGTTACTTAATGTTGAAAGCCCATAAATAAGGTCCAAGAGGCCTTTACCATGTCTATACAAAGGCGGTTAGTGAATTTCCGCATATGAATTTCCATATATTTTGTTTTGGGTGATGATTTTCCTAAAACAAAAAAAAAAAAAGGAAAAGTGTATCACCAGGTTCTTCTTCTATATATACAGCGAGAGTGAGTGACGCTCCCAAAGTCTCTCTCGCAATCGCAAACAACAACAACACAAAATCTCTCTGCTCTTCGCTTCGCTCGTTTCTACTTCTCATCTTCCTCAGTAAGACATCTCAAATCTCTCAATCAATCGGGGGTTCTTTTTAGGGTTTCATCATCGATTTCTATTGGGTCGTTTTTTTTATGGTTTCATCATCGATTTCTCTTGGGTCTTTTTAGGGTTCGTTTTTGTTTCTGATTTGTTTTTTGTGTGTTTCAGGTATTCATCTCTCTGGTTCAAACGAGGGCCTTCTAGGGTTTCATCGATTCCACTATCACTCCGATCGGGTTATGTTATCATCCTTCTCTCTCTGTTTCGTTGGGACTCTTACCTAATTGGTATCATCATCAACGGTTCTGTTCTGTTCTGTTCGTTCTTCTAATTATATTTATAACTATCGCAGGATTCCGATTGTGTTTCCAACGGGACTTGTGGAGATCGTCCACGCACACACACTCACTACACTAAGGGTGTCAGGTAAAACTAAACTGTTCTTGTTCGCCGAAATTGGAACTCACTACACTAGTTTCGTATCTTCTGTGTTATTATTAAGAACTGCCTCCTCAAAACTTGTGCATATCACACTCACTCTCTTTTTTCCTTTATTTATATTTATTCTCGTCCTCTTCGCACTTAATTGCTGGCTGGTAAGTGGTAAGAAGGTTACTGTACTGCTACGTGACAGTCCTCAGAGGTATGGTTTAGATTTTTAAAAACGTTTTAGCTCATCATGTTTTGGTTTTTGATTCAACATCGCTTGGTTATGACTGATCTTTTTTTTTTCTTGTTACAGGTGCATCCGTATTAGATGTAGCTAGCTACTGGGAACAAGAACTCTAACCGAGAAGCTATCATAGTTCCTGGACGAGGGAGGGAGGTGAAGGCACAATTCAAATCGTTGGAGCTCATTGCCATCTATGCTCTACCATTACATAGGTAACTCCCATTATACACTTTCCTTTAAGTTGTGTTTTGATTTACCCACATGATTACGGATTGCTCTCTGTTCATGTTTTGCTTTTTCTCTCACTCTCTCTCTCTCTCTCTCTTTATTCACGACTCTTCAGCTCTTCATATTTGGGTCTGTTTTTGTAAGCTCTTAGTTCTTCTTTTAATGTTTCTTAGGTGTTTTCAACGTTTGATAAATTAATTGGTATCTTAGTCTTATGCCCTGAAGCTAATGTTAAATTTTTTTGCTTATCACTCACTGTTTGGTCCTTCAAATTCTTAATGCAGGTATATCGTTACAAATCATCCCGCTCTGGCTTATGGTAGCTTCAAGAATTGCGTTGGTAAGTGGTAAGAAGGTTAACTTGACAATCCTCAGGTCTAGTTAAATTGTTAATGTTTTAGCACCATGTTTACAGATCTTAGTAGCTACTATTTTGAGTATGTCGTTATGACTTTATCTTGTTTCTCACTCTTTTTCTCTTTTTCTTACAGAAAAGCTTGAAGGACGGAGAATATGATGGGATCTTTTTTTTGCTCTCTAGACAACAAACACAAATTGTGGAATCGTGAGGAGTGTTCGGCAAGCATGTCAATATCGATTCTCAGGTATGGTTCCAGTGTTTTAACATCCTTAGATTTTGCATCATCCCCTTGGTTATGATTGATCTTTGCTTTTTCTATTTCGTTTCTCTCTTTCAGAAAAGCTTGAAGGAATGAGATTATGATGAGATCTATTTTTTGCTCTCTCAACAACTAAAACAGATTGTGGAAGCTTGAGGAATTGCTGGCAAGCATGTCAATGTCGATTCTCAGGTATGGTTTATTTTCAGTTTTTTAAACATCACGTTCTAATTTTTTGCTTGATTGTTCTTGTCTCAGTATTTTGCAGGATCTTTATGTTTTCGTTTGCAATGGGACCTGTGATAGCATATCACACGAAGACGCACACACAAGTTTCGTCTCTTCTGTGGTATATGATCTTCTACTGTAAGTGCTTCTTTTAATGTTTCTTGGGAGTTCTCACCGTTTGATAAATTTATTGGTATCTCAGTCTTATGTCCTGAAGCTAATGTTAAAATTTTGTGCTTATCACTCACTGTTTGGTCTTTTAAATTCTTGATGCAGGTATATTGTTAGAATTCATACCTCTGGCTTATGGTAGCTCTGAAGGAGGTATCTCTGAAGATCTAGCCGGTGTGTTATTCTAAAGAAGGTATCTCTGAAGATCTAGCCGGTGTATCTTAGTTGAGCTATCATGATGCGTCTCTGGAGATCTAGCACTTTGAGCCCAGTTGATCATTATCTATCCCCATTTTCTTAGCTTCTGTCATGTTGTTACTCGAAGCTTGTAAATGCCAATGAAAAGAGGCTGCTTCTGCCCAGGTATCAAGTTTAAACAACAAACCTTGAACACTAAAATTGCCTTATTGTTTTATACTTATGTGTATTTACATTATTGTTGTCTTTCTTTTTCAGTGATCTGCTTCCTGCTAGTTCCAAATCTTACATGACTAGTGATCCTGGTGTTCTGAGGAACTACTTAAATCTTTTGGTAGACAGAAGAAGCTCAATCGTCGATGCAAAGATTCATTGATGTTTTTATGTTTTTGAGCAAGTCAGGCAAGTCAGACTCATTACTCGCAATCACTCAATAGTTCGTGTCACTAGTTCCCCATCCATTAGTAAGAGTGAGGTTTCTTTTTTTTTGGTTTTGTTTTTTCTGCTTGTGCTTCTCTAGATGATGGAGATATTATTAGGGATGATGCTGAATTGTGCACCCAAATCCTCTTCACTGTAAGTCATCTTAAATTCCTCAACCAATGATCCTTTTTTTTTTCTTGTTGAACAATAAGGCACCAGAATTCAAAGCAAAACCCAGGATTCTACTGAGCTAAATGGAGTCCAGAAGCAGGTATATTGTGTTCTATTCATTTTTTTAAAATCAACAGTGTAACAAGAATCTCAGGTTTACGAATCGTTTTGCAGGTTTGCTTAAAAAGCTTGTAGCTAAGTTTAAGGTATGAAAAAAAAATCATTTTCCAGTATAATCTCAGATTTTGTTTTCACTAAGGCTAGTTGTTTTATTCAGACTTCAAAAAATATATTAAGGAAGCTTCTTCTAGTTCTCTATTTTTATGCAGATCGAAGATATGCCTATGGGATTGAAGAATGAAGAAGAATCAGGACCAAAAAGGTAACAACATCAAACTGTTTCTTCTAGTTATATAGGTGTCTTTGACTCAATACCTGTACCATTTCCTTCCGCTCAATTTCCCAATCTTTAAGTCACCAAGTTTTAGTGTTTTAATATCATGCTTTTTCACGATTTCCCTTATCTCAGATTTTGCATCATCCCCTTGTTTATGATTGATCATATGCTTTTTGTATTTTGTTTCTCTCTTACAGAAAAGCTTGAAGGAATGAGATTGTGATGGTTTAATTTCAGTTGAACTTTACGATTGTGATGGGATCTTCAAGCTTAGGTATGGTTTAATTTCAGTTGAACTTCACGTTCTAGTTTTTTGTTTGATTGATCTTATCTCAGCATTTTGCAGGATCTTACTGTTTTTGTTTGCAACGGGACCTGTGATAGCATATCACACGAAGACGCATACACATGGTTCGTCTCTTTTGTGGTATGTGATCTTCTATTGTAAGTCCTTCTTTTATGTTTCTTCTGAGTTTGCGCCGTTTGATAATATTGGTATTTTACTCTTATGTCCTGCAACGAATGTTATTGTTCACCGAATTGGAACTTAGGAGGCTCTTGGTTTTTTCTATTTGCAGCAGGTTCAAGGTTTTCTCATTAGCTAGATCTTTTTGAGGTTGGTTTTCAAGTTTTTTTTTTTACCAATTTACAAATATCATTCGTAGTGATTAGATAATAGAGGTTTCAGTAATTCAGTGGGGTTGTTAAGTTCATCTGACTCATCTTCTTTTTCCCACGTATTTTCAGGAATCCATTCTTGTGCATAAGGCTCTACAGCATAATGCAGTGGTCGATGAGCTTATTTTGCTCTGTTAAGTAATGGTAATTCATAAATGGGCCATTTATTTCCTCTTCATACCTTCAGTCACGATGTGTCAAAGATATGTGTAGTTGTTAGATTATAAAAGTTGAGTACTGGTCAGTTCATGGAGCACGATACTATTGCAGGTCAGTTCCTATTAATACTATTTACTTTTCCACTTTATGTTGAAATTGTTGTCATATTTCTTTGTTCTAAAACACGATACTATTGCAGGTCTTCCATGGCTATTACAACTTGGTTCCCCCTCAATTAGCAAATATTTCAAATTTGTCCCCCTTTATTTTTTACTTTGTTATGTTTCGATGTGCAAGTATATTTGCCATTTACTGCTTCCAACCAAATTTGTCGCCCAGCAGTCACTATCATAAGTAATGTTTGTATTCTAAGGCTATCTTTGTGAACCGACTCCAGAAGATTTCAGTTTGGCAATGGTTATATTCATCGAGGATCCTGAATTGGCGAAGGGAATGGGAGCTGAGGCCAGGAATCATGTCGTTGAATCATTCTCTGTGAAGACGTTTGGACAGAAGTTGAATCAGTATCTCGTTGATGTCGTATCAAGTCCTAAAGAAGACGATTGAGATTCCTCTGTTTAGTAATCATTGATTGTTTCGTTAAACATTATACTTTAGGCTTAGGTCTGAAAGTACAGTAAATTTTATTATCGGAACAATCATCTTTAACTTTAACTTGACAGTTTTGTTTTGTTATCTGTTTTTGGTTTGAGGATAAATTTGACGAAATAAGATCGAATCAGTGGTTTAAAAAGTCTGTGGGGATTCTTTAGTTGTAGCTGAAGGATTCAGGTTCATCGCGACGAGGAGCAGCAGCGGCAACATCACATAATCAATTGAATACCACGTAAATCTCTGGTCGGATAAGATATGGGCCAAGTCAATGAAATATCGGTCTATTAAATTAAATATGTGTTTTGTTGGACTTTTTATATTTATGTTACACTTACATGAGGTAGTACTAAATGGGCCAGGCCTGATTATTCCACAATATAGATTGGAATTTAACAAAAACGGAGTCGTCATATTTACAAGGGTCTGGCCCACTTATCGCGCGTGTCCTACAACAGGTAATAAATGAAGACAATCCCACACGCATGAAGAGCGCGTAACGCGCGTTTCACCTAATTGAAGAATTTTTAATAGGGAAAACGTCCTGGTTTCCCATGAGAACTATGATATCGTACCAGATGGAGCCCGATCTTTACCCCCGTCCCAGATGGCTCTCCTGAAATTCTTTTCAATCTATATACCCATATATCTGTAATTTACGTTTTGTATCTCCATGAGAATAGAAGATATCATCTATTTCACCATTGCTATAGGTTTAATTGGTTTACTATTTGATTAACCGAGTGACGAAGTTTACAAACCAAAATAAACCTGATTTCGACCCGATTAAAACCTGATTTTGACCCGATTAGAAACATAACCCTCAACCGAGAAATCCCTAAAATCACATTTTAACCTCTTTTTTGTTTTCTCTCGCGACGAACCCTAGAAAATCAAATTTCACCATCGATTTCTCAAATTGAATCGATGGATTTAATAATCCGATCTGGTTTTGGGCAACAAGATGGTATTGGGCAAAGAGATGGTGTTGGAGAACGAGAGTACGATGAAGAAGGAGAGGATCGAGATGAATTTCACGTCGATATGCTTGCTCAGGAATTTACCGATGCTGAAGAGTCGATTCGTCATGATACGTACCCAGAAAGTGACGACGAGGAAGAAGGTCGTGGTCGTGGTGCGGGTCGTGGTCGTGGTGCGGGTCCAGAGAGGGTGTTTACGGATATCGGACGTGGTGATGGAACTTTGTGGAAAGACCAATCCTTCTACAATGGGGTCGCATTCAAGGAGAGTGTCTTGGACTATGCACTACATACTGGTTACAATTTGAAGCAATACAGGTATGACAAAGATAAACTCGGGTTTAGATGTGTTGGGGATAAGGGCAATTGTGAGTGGAAAGTGTTTGCTGCACTTCTTCCAAACGCATCTTTGTGGAAGATTACGAAATACATTGATAAGCATTGTTGTACCCCCAATGGCGAGTGTGAGATGTTTAAGGTCCCAGTCATAGCTAGAATTTTTCTCGATAAGATTAGAGAGGAACCGGATCATTACAAGCCTTTGAGGATTGAACAGATTATCATGGAAAGGTGGAAGATATCCGCTACTAGGCCACAATGTCAAGCTGCTCGGAGAAAGGCTTTGGGATGGATAGAGTATGAGTATGAACAACAGTTTGCACGACTGCGAGATTACCAAGCTGAGATCTTGGAAGCAAATCCAGGGTCTGTTGTGGAGATTGATACAATTAAGAATGATGCTGGTCAAGACGTCTTCAATCGGTTTTATGTTTGTTTCGATGCCCTTAGAAGAACTTGGAAACAGACTTGCCGGCCAATAATAGGAGTTGATGGCGCCTTCTTAAAGGCAAAGATCAAGGGACAGTTGCTTGCTGCATTAGGCAGAGATGCAGACAATGGCATCTATCCAATAGCCTGGTGTGTTGTTCAAGTTGAGAACAAAGACAATTGGTTATGGTTTGTGAAGAGATTGAAGACTGACCTGGATCTAAACGAGGGAGATGGTTACATTTTAGTGTCTGATCGACAAAAGGTATGTATCTAACTAATTTATTATATTGGTTAATAAATGTGAATGCTCTCGTTTTTAATATGTTTGGTTTTTGGTTCTCAATTAGGGGTTGATAAAAGCTGTGGAGTTGGAGTTACCACAAATAGAGCATAGAATGTGTGTTAGACACATCTATGGGAACTTGAAGAAGACTCATCCTTCCAAGAAGCAAATCAAGCCACTCCTCTGGCATATGGCTTGGAGCTATAATGCAAAACAGTTCGGTGAGAGACTGGAACAGATACACGCTTATGACACTGGTGTGTATGATGATGTTATGAAGTCGAAACCAAAGAGCTGGTGTCGTGCCTTCTATAAGTTGGGGGGTTATTGCGAAGATGTTGACAACAACTTCACAGAATCTTTCAACAAGACCATCGACAAAGCAAGGGAGAAACCGTTTGTGGCAATGTTGGAGACAGTTAGAAGACTGTCTATGGTTCGGATTGCCAAGCGTTCAGCTCTCTCTCATTCTCACAAAGGTAATTAACTTTATTCAAAATTTAATGCAATTTTCTACGATTGTCTATGATTTTATTCAAAGACTGTCTATGATTTCTACATATTTAATGCAATGTTCTTGGTTTTTGATGTTTCAGGTTTATGTACTCCATATGTGGCAAGGTTTCTTGCTAAAGAGCATGACAAAGCTTCGGAATGCCAGGTGCATCCTTCTACTAATGGGTGCTTTGAAGTCACACTGGATGGAGACAAACACAGAGTTAGTTTACAAAATATGACTTGTACCTGCAAAAAATATCAAATATGTGGTATTCCATGTGAGCATGCCTATGGAGTGATTCTGAAGAGGACGTTAAGTGCTGATGACTATGTCTGCCAGTGGTTTCGAACTGCTATGTGGAGGCTTAACTACACAAATGGCATTACTCCACAAAGGGGTGCTCGTCATTGGCCTTCGACTTTAGGTGAGAATGTTCATGTTCCACCTGAGCCACCACAACCTGGGAGAAAGAAGATAACCAAGGCAGACAAGAAGAGGAAGCCAGGTGTAAATGAGTCTCCTGTCAAGAAGAAACCAAAACATAAAAAAAGGATAATGCACTGTGGAATTTGTGGTTCTGATCAGCATAACCGTAGGTACCACCAGAAGAAGAATCAAACACAGGTTGTTAATCGGTTTTTTCTCATTTTATTTCTCAAGATGAGTCTCTTGTTCTCATTTTTTGAAATTTGCGGTTTTTCAGGCTTCTCAGGGTGGTGGAGGAGAAGTTGTTCAAGGTGGTGGACTTTCTCAAGATGGTGGTGGACTTTCTCAATCTGGTGGAGGAGAAGTTGTTCAGGGTGGTGGAGGACTATCTCAAGGTGGTGGAGGACTTTCACAAGCCTGAATATTGAAGATTATGGTAGTAGGGGTCTGTTTTTTGGTTTAAGAGACTAGTTGGATCTGTATTTTGGTCGAATAGACTAGTAGGGTTATGTTTTTGGTCTGTGATCATGTTGAGAACATGATTTCAAAACGTTATCATTCTGCTTGTTTTCAGAACATGTGTTCATCATGTTCTGCCTTTTATGAAATGTGGAATGTCTTATCTTATTAAATGCAATAGCAACACCAACAGGAGTTCACACTCAACACCAAAACAAACAAGAGCATAAAGCAGAGCATACAACCGAACAACAATAGATTACAACCGAACAATAGTTTACAATAGCTCATCATACAAGCTTAAACAGAGCAAACAAGATCATAAAACCGAAAACACATACAATTATACTCTTATTCATCCTACATTGCAATTCAGCTTTTGCTTCCAACAAAACTTCTTCAACCCTCTCACAAAGCTCTTTTTCGAACTCCATTTGCATCTTCTCAAATTTCAGCTTCTGTTCTTGCAATGTCTCTATTGTACGCTCTTTCATCTCTTCTTTTACTCTCTCAAATTGAACACCCAATGTTGCTACCTCGTCCAACAATGCCTCATCGACCCACTTAAAGATGTGGTTATCGTTCACAAGCTAACATTATATCATAGAATACAATGAAAATTGATGAGAAGGATTAGGCTCGGATTTGGATTAGGTCGATGTCTACATCAAACAAAGCATAACATAGTACCTTCTTTGCTGCTGCTTCTCGACATCGAAAGTATCTCCGAGAAGGATTAGGCTCGGATTTGGAATTCTTTGCCACGATGTGTTCCCCACACCAGCATCTCTTAGGCACGCCAACGACGAATCCTCTTTGTCGAACATTTGATGAACCACTCGAACCTCCAGAAACGGTACTCATGGTTGCAAAGATCGATTTAAGAATTTTATGCTTTTAGGGTTTGAGGATTTGGGGATTTTAATGGAGTTATAGATGTGTTATAGATGTATCGTCTCGGGTCGGATTATTAACATCAGTCAGGTTTTATTTTTGGTTTTCTATTTGGTATGAACGGTATCGTATCGGTTCACTCTTTAAACCGATAACATCCCGATATATGGGTATATAGATTGAGAAGAATTTCATGAGAGCCATCTGGGACGGGGGTAAAGATCGGGCTCCATCTGGTACGATATCATAGTTCTCATGGGGAACCAGGACGTTTTCCCTTTTTAATATTTTGAGTTAATGAGGTAACCGAGGCGCGTCTGACAAATTTAACCAAACAAACAACAGCGCTGCAATATATACACAACGCTTAATGGGCTGGGCTTGGCTTATATCTTACTCACCATATTCCATTTTACTAAAAACGGTGTCGTTTGAATTTCGTTTCATTTTCATTTCTCTCGAGAGCTTTTCTTCTTCTTCCAAAGTCCAGTTCGGCAATTCTCTTTCCTCCTCAATCCTCGTCCATCGGAGCTCGTCATCGTTGCCTTCGTTGTATCAAGGTATATATATAGCTTGTGATTTTTCTTTTACTGTAGAATTGGTTTTATGATTTTGTATCTAAATTATCTAATGGTAGTAATTTTTTTCCATGATTCTAGTTTTCCTTTTTCTCAAATTATTTCTCTCAAAGCTTTTTGATAGCGGTCTTTTTTTTGTTGTTGTAGGACGCGCGATGCCATTGATGATGCTACGGAAGCTGAGGATTCTCTCTATTTCATAGTCACAAGATTAGAATTCATTCTCCTAATTTATTTCTTCACTAGATTCTGTAACAGCTATGACCTCAGGTCAATTTTCTCCTTAACTCATGTCTTTATCTAAAGGGTTATAATGGGCATTGGCAGAGGCTGTGCAGCAAGCTCCTATAATCTCTGAAGGTGAGGGAATGGACATGATTGAAGCTACTCATTTTGCAGAGGATTCTTCCCCTTTTGCTCCGTCTACAATCACACAACGGTTAGTCATCATGGCAGGGACTATTCCACAGATACTATATGTTATTCTGAAGATCACTCTACTAGTTTGTTTATAGGCTAGGCTAAAGTGGTATTTGACTTGATTCTGGATATATTTCACTATGTGCTTTAGAGCTGATCCCAATGCTATCACCCCCATAACATACCAAAATACTCTGTAATGTAAGAATAAATCTTAGCCATCGTTGATCTTCTGCTGTTAGAGATTTACCTTTTCTTGGTCGTATAAGGTTCACCAAAAGTGGAAGAGCAAGATGTAGGAATATTCTTACGGTGTGAAAGAGAAATTTCTTTAGCCTTGCAGAAACAGCAAGCACAATATAAGAGCTAGTCTAAACTGATGATACATTATCCTTCTTACTTAGTATACGACATTGATACCAATACAAGGACAAGTGACACGTACCTGGACAATTTCATTAAGATCCTCTTCCCTCTGCAACACCTCTCTGGCCTTTGTCCTCATGATGTTGATGATGTCTGGTCCGAACTTCTCATAGAAAGATCCCAATGCCTGAAGAAAAAGAAAAAAAAGCAACTTTTTATATACAAAAATTCGAAACAGTAAACCAAGACAGGTTTAAACTGAGGATATGTAAGCATACCGTTGAATACTTTTGAGTAGGAAATCAACCAATTCACAGAGGGCAAATGTTTTCTGTGGGAAAGCTTTTGTCCGAACCCCGGAAGCCCAGCAGAAGAAAAGGAAATATAAACGGTGCTAAAAATCGAGTCTGCGGCAGTTCTGAAAACCACACACAATCTGGATTATCTCAATCATAAACAATTGAAGATAGGGAAGAAGCCATGAACGCCCTGCACAATACTAAGGGTTGCAGAAATCACAGGATCTGAAAAGTCTCATCCAGGACGTGAAACTGCATCAACAATGGTACCACTTCCATCACTTTCTGGCCCACCAAGACATTTTACTTTAACAGCAACAACTGCAACAACAGTTGTAATGATTTAATAATGTACTCTCCCCCATAACTACGTCGGTCCAAAACCAAGCTGCAAACTGAAATCATCATCAGAAAACATTATTTACAAGACATATATTAAGATAAAGTTTAATCAAAGATCTGAAGTATGCTGCACCTTAAACAAATAATTTGTTTCCAGAATCAGACTGAGACCTGCAAAGACAAAACATAGCAGAGTTATGTTACAAACAAACATATCGAAAGTTGGTAAATTTATTCGAAGATAAGAGAGAAGACGAGTAGTGGCATACACATAAAGAACATAATAATAAGATCAAACACAAGGAATATATGTTGCACCTTAAACAAATAAATTGGTTGCCAAAATCCGATTGAGACCTGCAAAGACAAAACAAAGTGATTTATGTTAGGAACATACATCGAAAGTAAATAAAATTTAATCGATGATAAGACAGAAGACTTAGTTGTGGCATAACAACACATCTTAATCGCTTACAAAAGGAATTAATAATTGGGGGCAGAAGACTGAGTTGCAGTTGTCATACTTTAAGTAATCAATTCCCTGAAATTTGATCCCAAGTATTGTTACTTCAACTCACTGTCTGAAAATCAGGTCAGTGACCAGAGATGAAAAAGAATGTGAAATAACAAGAATGAAATCTAACGTACCCATTCTGCAAAGGTATTTGAAAATCAGGTCAGTGACCAGTTTATGAGATGCAGGCGCTTTAGTACCAGAAGAGAAAGTAGACTTCTTTGGCACCAGACTTCACTGGAAAACAGAGTTGAGGAAGATAAAATCAAGTAAAACTGCAGAACAAGAAATGAAACCAGGAATCAAAAACAAGTGTTTAATACCTTGTTGTCACGAGCAATTTCAGCCAAACAATCATCTGAGGAACAAAATCAAGAATTCAGTACTGTGAATAATATAACTCATAAATCAAATAAAACTGTTATATCATATTACCTTGGGCGTCATCAAACTAATGCCATGTCTCATGAGCTGACCTCAGACAAGAGGAGTAATGACCAATGGCCGAAAGATGGTATTTTGTAGAAACCTGAAGAAACAAAATAATAACCAGTTAGGATGTTAAGACATGAAAATCTCAAGATGATTTTATGGAACCAAAAGCTAGTCACTTACTTGGAAATCTTCGTTACTAGTGCTCATGTAAGGAAGCAAGTCCAACTCCAAAGGGAACTCAACATGTTTGGATATCTCTTCTTCATAGTATGTCCATCATTATAAAGGAGAAAACGTACTCAATTGTTGTTCGAAGTAGCTCATATACCATGTCCGTCTGTGAAACAAATGAGCACATACTATAATTTCTCAAAAAATAACAAACAAATGAGAATGCAATGAAAAGATCTGAAGAATGCTTACCTGTAACTCTGTAAGACGTATGGCAAGTTTAGTCTCTGAGCAGAAGCTGTTAAGTGGACTTGCCAACAGAAGCTGTTCCGCAAACAGGTATGACAAGAGGCACTCTTTGATGATGGAATCTAAAACCCAAAAAAAATAATATATAAACATTGAGAAAATATGATCGAACAAGACAAAAACATACGTAGCGTATTACGTTGTCATCATGTTGTAATGATTTAATGTACTCTTCCCCATAACCACGTCGGTCCATAAGCATATGTAGCGTATTACTTTGTCATCATGTAGTAATAATTTAACGTAATCTTCCATAAGCAAGCTGCAAAATGATATCATCATCAGAATACCTCAAAACATTATTCAGAAGACATATCTTAAGATTAAGTTTCAATCAAAGATCTGAAGTATGCTGCACCTTGAAACAAATAAATTGTTTCCAAAATGAGACGGAGACCTGCAAAGACAAAACAAAGCAGAGTTATGTTACAAACAAACATTGGAAGTAAGTATAATTGAATCTATGAAAAGACAGAAGATGAGTTGCGGCATACATATCAGGAAGACTGCTGTCGATAAGAAGCTTCTAGCGCTTAAGAGAAATCTTTATAGCCCGTCATGATTTGGGATCTGAAAAAAAAATGATCAAAATCTTTGTAACCATTGTGAGAATCATTCAAGTACAAAAGGTTGTGGGTGTCAAAATTGAACAAACCTTAGTAACAGTTAGCATTCTCCAAACTTGGAACCGAGAGAGAACATAGTAGTAGTGATCTCCTGCCTCGTCTCCAAGCCCTATCTTAACCTGAAAGTGAAAATTCAGAAGTGAACATGTAAGTTTGTTTCCAACAATTTCACAGCTAAATAAACCTTCTAGAGTTGTATAAAGAATACTACCTTACAGTACATGTAGAATGAAGTATTCACGAGATATACCTTAAGATAAATTTTCAAATCAAAGATCTGAAGTATGCTTTGCACTTTAAAACAAATAATTGGTTTCCAAAATGAGATGGAGACCTGCAAAGACAAAACAAAGCAGAGTTATGTTACAAACAAAAATACTGAAAGTAAGTAAATTCATTCGAAGATAAGACAGAAGACATTATACTTTGTCATCATGTTGTAATGATCAAATGTACCTTTCCCCGGAACCACGTCGCTCCATAAGCAAGCTGCAAATGAAATCATCATCAGAATACTTGAAAACATTATTCACAAGACATATATTAAGATAAAGTTTCAATCAAAGATCTGAAGTATGCAGCACCTTAAAACAAATAATTGGTTTCCAAAATCAGACTAAGACCTGCAAATACAAAACAAAGCAGAGTTATGTTACAAACAAACATATTCATTCAAGTACGAAAGGTTTTGGGTGTCAAAATTGAACAAACCTTTAACATGCAATCAGAAGAAAAAAAACCACATAACCAAAGTGAAAATTAAGAAACAGATAAAAGAGATGTGTTGAGAGCAAGGAACCCATGAAAACACCTGAAGAGTGAGGATGATCATTCAAAGCCATCACTGATTCATAAAAGCATCATCCAAAACCTGAAATAAGAAAAAGGACAAGTAAACATCAACATGTAAGTAGAAGAAGGAAAAAAACCACAGAACCAAAAGTGAAAATTAGGAAGTGAACATGTAACACTGTTCCAACAATTTCACAAACTAATGAAACCTTCTATGAGTCGTATAAAGAATAGACAAACAAATTATATGGCCTTACCATAATAGACAATTCCATCTTTAGCAACAAGAGACAATGATCCACTTTCTTCAATTCCACCTGAAAAACACACACACACACAGAAGATATAAACCCTAAAACCATCAATTCAAAGCTTGAAAACGATCAATTATAGCATCTCAAATCCATGTTAAAAGAAGAAAGAGAGAAGAACAGAGTTAACTTACCTTAAGCCAATGACTTACCCGTCCCTCCATATTGATGGTCGTTTGTTTTTCAACTCCTGAGAGGAAAACAAAAAGGCCATATCAACAGTTGTTTCATTAGTTGTTTCACTATATCGAGAAAGAGAGTAAATATGGGAGATTAGGCAGACAAACAAAGAGAATACTCCACAATCAAACCATCACCGAGAGATCTTAGTACCAGAAACCACAAAAGGTCTTGCGCTTTAGCAAGTCATCATCACCATCATCTCCACTGATGCCTTTCTCTGCTAGTCTAGAGCAAATTTGACAATCCTTGAGGCTGATGCAACAAAAAAAAAACACGCATACCAAAAGTTAGCTAGAGACAAGAGATAAGAAATAACCAGATATATATATAAGCATGTCTCATGACTGCAAAGCTTATCCCCTCCATATTGCTGCTTGTTGTAATCCTTGCTGTTCAGAAGTAATTCCAAAATCTCTCACCAACCTGAGAGAAAAAAAAAAATAAAGAAGACCATTAGAAACAAGGCATTCACATATGAAAACCCAACAACACACAAGACGCGAGAGACGAATCTTAGTCTTACTCTTAAACGTGAAGAGGTTTGTAGTCACTGACAGCAGCTGTAGGGGAGAAGAAAGCATCAGAACAACCCAATATTAAAAATATCATATATTAAGTGAAAAATTACCTGTGACAACAATCACAAACCTCTATTTTTTTCTGTGCTACTGCAGCAACCATCAACAAAGTGAGATCATGCATGGCAAGCATCCGAAAGAAACCCCTGCGATGAAAAGAAGAAAACCAACACGCCATATGAGAGAGTGAGCAGGGAAAACTTAAGCAAAACAGGACATTAAACAAAGGTGCATCTTCATACCAGAAACCATCAATGGTCTTGCGGCTAAGCAAGTCATCACCATCTCCACTGATGCCTTTCTCTGGTAGTATTGAGCAAATCGTTGAGGCTGATGCAACAAGAAAAAAACATGCATACCATGGTTAAACTAGAGACAAGTGATAAAGATAACCAGAGATAAGAACGTTTCATGAGTGAGTGCAAGCTTACCCCTTCATATTGCAAACATACCCGTCCCTCCACATTGATGCTTGTTGGTTTTTCAACTCCTGAGAGGAAAACAAAAAGGCCATATCAACATTTGTTTCACTATATCGAAAAGGAGAGAGTAAATATGGCGGATTAGGAAGACAAACAAAAAGAATATTCCACAATCAAACCATCACCGAGAGATCTTAGTACCAGAAACCATAAATGGTCATGAGCTTTAGCAAGTCATCATCACCATCTCCACTGATGCCTTTCTCTGCTAGTCCTGAGTTAATATGACAATCCTTGAGGCTGACGTAACAAAAAAAAACATGCATACCAAAAGTTAGCTAGAGACAAGAGATAAGAAATAGCCAGATGTATATAAGCAAGTCTCGTGGCTGCAAACTTACCCCACTCCATATTGCTTCTTGCTGTGATCCATCCTTTGACAAGATTATGACAAAGCTTGCTTGCTGTTCAGGAGTAATTCCAAAAGAATACATGCATTAGAGAGAGAGAGAGAGAGAGAGAGAGAGAGAGAGATCGCTAATTAGAGAAACAAAGAAACAAACAAAATCGTTAAAAACAAACAGAGAAAACAGAGTGACAAGGGATGAAAACAAACCCTAGAAGATCTTATATTAGTACCCTCCTCCTCAATCAAAACCATCAGCGAGAGATCTTAGTAGCCTCCTCCTCAATCAAACGAATCCTACATAATCAATCTATCTGGATTAACAACAATAGAACGATGAGTAAATTAAAAACGAATTCGATTGAAGAAAGGAAACCCTAGAAGGTAGAAAGAAGAAAAATCAAATTTAGAAAGCAAACCCTAGAAGTTGAAGTTGAGAGATTTCAGAGTCGAAAGGCCATAACTGGATCATATAGAATTAAAAAAACACCTGCCAAGAAGACAGAAGACGAAGAAACTTGTTAGTAAAAAAAAAAAACCCAACCAGAGGAAGAAGAAGAAGAAGAAGAAGAAGCAGAGTTACCGTAGGATACGTAACAGAGAGAACCCAACAAACCAATCACAAAGCCATCACCGATAGATCAAAGCCACTAGGAAAAAAAAAATTAGAAACCAAACCCTAGAAAACAAAAAAAAAATCAATCAATCGGAAACATTTAGAAGAAGAAGAAGACGAAGAAGACGAAGAAAAATCATTGATCGACCCATAAAATCTCAAAAAGACAAGCGCTTAAGAGAAGAAGAAGAAGAATCACTTCACCCACCAGAGCTATAACTAACGCAAACAACAACAAATAAAAAAAAGAGATTATTGAGAAAGAGGGTGGTGGACTCATCATTTATTTATAGAGATGAGAGCGTGTGAATTATTTGGACGGTCATGATTTTATCTCTGGTGAGATTCAATGGTTCAGATTTTATCTCTGGTGAGATTCAATGGTTCAGATTTTATCTATTTCCTAATCCTATATATTTCCTTTTCTTTTCGTTACGAACCGTTATTTCCAATTTCCTTTTCTCAGTGAGACGGTCATTGGTAGTCAAACAAACAACGTTGACTCTTTTATTATTATTTTTGTTTTATTTTTTTTTCAAGACTATATTTATTATTTGTAACAAACTATAAGGCCTAAAAAAGCCCACGCTGATTTTGCACAATAAAAAGATTGAAACCCGAGCCCATCCAAAATTACATTGAAAGTTTTTGTACCCACATCAACAACCATCTCTTTCTTCTTCTTTTTTATTTTTTGTCAACCATCTCTTTCTACTTCCTATTGCCCTTTTCCAATTTCTTTTTTAGTTTTTTTTTTTTTTTTGCTACTGTGGCCACTGGCCAGCCCCACTAGAAAGAGTTTATATAATATTTATATTTTGTTGTTTTATTTAAATTTATTTTATATATTTAAATTATTTTGAAGAATTATTAGAATCAAAGTAAAATCTTATACGATTAAATCAAAACCAAGCTGTCGTAAAAAAAAACATAATTATGGACATTTTTTTTTGCAATATTATTTTTGTTAAACTGATACAGATTCAATTAGAGTGTGATGAGTTCATATTCGAATGAAATCCAAAATCAAACAAAGAAATATTACCTAATATTTCCCATCAGAAGAAGCGCTAAAAGCTTTACAACACAGAATCAGATGGGACAGAGATCAAGATCGAATGGGAAGTGATCATTTATGTCTCTGCATTGTCCTAGCCACTAGTTCTTTAATAAACCACATTTAAAAAACAACTCATCATCTTTTAAACAGACATCATCATCTTACAACAACTCATCAGTTTTTTTATTTTATGATGCTGCAATTTTTTTAATGAACCGAATTGCTTAGTCCCTACCTGTATATGCCTCTTGACAGTCTACAACCTCTCATACAGTTTCTGACCCATCTTCTGAAGAATCAGAGCGCAGCACAGAAACACATGCAAGCCCCAGTGGTTATGAATATGAACATAAATCATAAGCTTGCTTACTAGCGATGAAGGGGAATCATAAAATAACTGTGTTTTCTATTATTATTATCTATCAAACAACTATTATGGTGTTCTGTACAAAATTGCCATCATTTTCAAATTAACCAGTTTCACGTTTCTTTTTATTACAACAAAACCATTCAGAACAGAGAACACCTAGCAAGCTTTTTACCTAGTCCTTCTGATTTCTTGCTCATTGGGTTCTCAAGTCATGTCAAAAGTTTTACCTGGAGACCGCTGTGTTTAACGATCTTATGTAATCTTGTTTACACATATGGTTTAGAGAGAGTTGGGTGAACTGGAATAAGAATGGTATTGATGTAGCTATGATCTTTTTAAGTCTTTCCATTTTGATGTGGCTAATAAAGTAACATTGAATCAAATTCAAACGCAGTATAGAAGAAACTAGTGATGCATCTGCAGAATACATTAAAGAACAAAGGGGCATCATAGATTGTGATTAAAGCAGAGGGATTGAAAAGGAGGAGCTCACTGTTGCCATTAAAGCTGTTCGGGGGACTACTCAAGGAACCTCCTATATCAGAGACCAAAACCACATAGACAGTGGAGACAACACTGCAGAGAAACAAAGCTGCCTGCCTATTGACACACTAAGAAAAGTTGATTATCTATGAATGTCGTTGTCCGTATAACGTTGGTTCAAGTAAGACGTTAGTTATCTTTTCAACAAGCATTGCACATATCTATATACGATATGTATCCAACATGCATATATGTAGACAATATATAATAAAAGTTACCTGATAACACCGATGGCAACACATATCAGCCATTGTTTCCAGTCAAGCTTTGTTGTCGAAGCGAATTAACCGAGGAACTCAACAATAATGATTACCTGACAAATGAATACAAGGCGGTTTTGGTTTAATGTGGAAGGAACAAGGGTTTATTAAGATGGACCAAACTACAATTTACCTGGAGGACAAGAGTTTTGGCTATTATATACCCATGAAGAGACGATTCTTGATCACACCTTTGAAGCTGCTCTTTGATATGATTGACCTCTTCAAGTGGCCCTGTAAAGAAGACAAACAACTTCTGTGAGAAAGGAACAAGTCTTAAAGGAGTCAAGAGATAAACAGAGGAGATAAAACCTAGAGACTCACTAAACGAAGAAGAAGAAGAGTCAAAGAGGAGAAGAAACGTGAACAGAAGAAGTCAACATAAGAAATAATGTTTTGTGGTTTTTAGGTCTAGATGTGTTTGGGACTGCAGAAGTGATTTTTCCCCAACAGAAAATGTCTAGTTGGTTTTGTTGTGGCCCATTCGTAGAAGTAGTTTGATGTACTCTAAGCTAAGTACTACAGTCAGAATAATTAGAGAAGTTGCTAGGTCTGATTCGGAACAGTGGAGAGTTGTTGGGAGTTGCTGTAGCCTAAACACAAGTGGTGTTGCTTGTGTAAGTGATCCTAGGTGTCTAGAGTTAAGGTGAAAAGATATATGCAAGTGTGTGTAGTTAGTAAAAACTCTATTAGGTATGTGTGTAAGAAGAGTTGTAAGGTTATGGATGTAATGAAATGAAACAAGTTTAAGTAAAATCGATTTCTAAGAGAAAAGAGTGGAAAATTAAAGTAAGACTGAGTGAAAACATACCTGAAGATATGAGCAAGAGTTCAACATGGTATCAGAGCTCAACTTGATAGATAGCTAGGAGCCTGTGCCTGTTAAAGCAAGAAACAAGAAAAGTGAAGAAGTCAGAACAAGAATTACCAAAGAAAAAACCAGAAAAGAAAACGAGAGAGATGGCGATAAACCTGCAATTATCTCAACTTGTTATAGTCTTTGATGGCCAGAATTACGAGTTCTGGTCTGCAAGAATGAAAACTACACTCATGAATAAAGATATCTGGGATGTTGTCAAAGATGGAGTACCAAGCCGAACCTACATACAACTCCTACAGCAGAAAAAGGAGTAGATACAGGAAATTGTAAGGCTCGCTTAAATCCAAAGACATTGCTGCCCTTCAACTCATTCAGCATGGTGTAGCAGACATCGTCTTTGATGAAGTCCTCTCTGAAACTTAAGCACATCAAGCCTGGAAACTCTTGGAGCAATCCTACCAAGGTAATGAAAAGTTCAAAACTGTTGAACTTCAATCCCTAAGAAGAGAGTTTGAAAATCTGAAAAGGAGAAAAAGTCAAAGCATATTCTGATAGGATCCAAGCTGTAGCAAATCAAATGAGAGCATTAGGAGAAGGCAAAACTAACTTTGATTTAGTTGTCAAAATGCTTGCTTCTATGCCTAAAAGCTATGCTTCCTTATCCTTTCTAATGGAAGAAACTAAAGATCTAAAGACTGTCACTTACGCTGAACTAATTGACTCCTTGGAAGCACACGGGAAGCCAATGCTGCAACTTCTCAGAGTAGGCTCAGAGGCACATGCATCTGAAGTTAATATTCCACACTCCACAGCAATAGCCCTGGCATTTTGGATATTGTCACCCATCACCACACGGACCTGAAAATCAACATATATCATCAAGCGTTATTAACAAGCTAAACAATAAATTTTCGTCATTGACCTTTTTCAAGAATATATAATCGAACAAAGGAAGTACCTTGACACCAGCATTTTGACACAAACTGAATCTTTGATTCCTGGTCTACATGGATCCTGTGCACATTTCAAACATTTCAATAAGAAACACTACCAAGAATATTGTAGGACATGACATGTAGATTGCAAAATGAAAAAGACAACTCCATAAATTAAAACCATGACTAACCTCCAGAGCATGATTCCGATGTTGACAAGGATCACCTCCCTGAAAACAACAGCTGAGAAATATTAGATTGAACCTATCACTCTCGGTAAGCAATTTCAAGACATAACTCTAATACACAACACTGAAAACATCAAAAGAAACAAACACAACCTAGAAAACAACACACACTTGAGTTGATAATATAACAGCAGAAAGTGTCAAGACTCACACAAGAGGCAAGCGAAAACATAATTGAGGAAGAACTAGATAGAGAATGGAAGAGAGAATGACTCACCAGAGAAAACTTTAAGCAATGGACAGAGAAAAGACAAGAAGCTTGATGACTTGCTGCTCGTAGTCAATTTTTGTGATGCTTCATCCGTTTTCGCCTCTGAGTTGCTGATACGTTTTGCTTATAGAAATGGATATGATAGATTATAGAACTGGAATTACAAAAGAACTGAGGATTTTGTTAATGGAGCTCCTCCCACTCCCCCTAAAAGACCTCACCAAATACCCGATAACCCTCTCTTATTCTCTCCGATCTTATATATAGCCATACTCAAGACATAACCTAAACTAACCATGGTTAAGTCTCACAACAAACCATGGTTAAGTTACTTATTATTATGCATTTTCACTGCTTCTATCAATACCCCTGCCTTTGAAAACAACCTTGTCCTCAAGGTTGAAATAAACAACCTGTTTAGCCAACCCCTTCTTTGAGCTTCCCAGGACAGTCAACATCTGGCAACACTTCCCACTTCACCAACAACTCCTCTTGCTCTGTTTTAAGACTGTCTCTAGCCTCCAAATTCAAATTCCGTTCTGATTCGACATGGAGATTTTCCTTTAGCTGCATCAACATTGTGTCCCTTGCTCGTAAACAGAGTCTCACACGTCACCATGTCTTCAATTTTGCCATGTCTTATTGTTTTTGCCAAGGAGGACACTGAACTAGGCAATAAGATTATCTGTTTGGCCAGTGGAAACACCTGCTCTATCTCCCAAAGTTTTTGCTCAAGATAACAAATTTCCCAAGCCATGCCATTCTTTTCTTGTTCCTGTTCAGCAACCGTGTTTAGATAGACAATCAGAAAACCCATCTCCATCAACTTTACTTCCCTTTCTCGACTAACAGCAGCCACTCTGATTTTCAGCATTGTTTGAAATTTATCAGCAGTAGTGAAGGCTAATGAGACTGTATGCTTCTGTTTTGTTGAGACCTCCATTGCAGCAGCAAGTTCCTGAGAATAGTCATCACCATGCATGAAACCTGCAGTAAGAACCAGTGCAACTATTTCCAAGCTAACCCCATGTCTCCCATTTAACGCTTTCGTTTTGTCAACACCCCCACAACCTTCATCTTTACTCTTAAGCAATCTGATTTTTGTAATTTTTTGCCACATGTGCTCGATCTCTGTTGATTTAGAGGGTTTCTTCCATCCCTTCAATCTGATTTTCGTATGATCAACCAAAAATCTCTGCCACTGAATCTTCTTAAAGCAGAGAAAGATGTTCTTTCTAAACTTGGCTCTCTTCCCGCTTGTCATGGAGTGCTTCTTATCAACTGTCATCATCCTCAACACCAGCTTTACACCAATCAATGCATAGACACAATTGTTGAACTTAGTAAGGTTTCGGTTACACTTCAGCCTTGTTCTCTTCATCACTCTGAAAATCTGCTCAACAAAAGCTCCCTTTGAGTGAAGAGTAAAGAACATCATTAATTTCTTCTTGTGCTTATGTCGAAATTTGTGTCTCTTTCTGCTAGTACAGCTCATCCTCTCCTTAGCTATGTTGACTCCAATTATTAGCACATCAATGAAAATTTCCTGAAACTGACTGTCCCATTCTGCAAAAGACGTTACAACACTCCTTATCTCCTTCTTAGGTAACTTCAATGGCCATATCTTGTCAGCCACTTGGTCAGTGCTCATGTTTCTCATGTTACTAAAGCTTGTTAGCCCCTGTGATTCTCTCACTGCCCAAGTTTTATGACCTTTGCACTTGTTCTTCCCCAGATGTCGAAGTAGCTTCTCCACGTGCAGCACCTTGAATCTGTATTTGAGCTTGTTGTAGAATCTCTTCTTTTTCCTCTTAAGTTGATCATTGAAATCCCTCTGGTGAAGAGAATCGATTTGTGCATTCTTCCTAAGCTTGTTTTTGACTTTCTCTTTGAACTTTGTTCCTTGGTTCCACTTTTTGGAGGATGTCTTCTCCCTTGTGATTCTACTTTTATTCCGCAGTCTATCATCAGGCACTTGGAAACAGTCTACTTTGTTCCCAATTTGTGACTTCTTCGTCTTTACCTTAGCTTCCCACAACAGCAGCCTATCAATCCCAACACAAACACACATCACTCTTTTACATCCTTCCATTCCCATCCTGTTTTGAATTTTGAAGTCTCTCTTCATGTCAGACTGAAATTTGAGTTGGTCATTGTTCTTTGGTTTGAACTTGCACCTCCTAAACTTACCACATTTCATCTTTTCCCTTTTTCTCACTCCTTGACCTTTCCATGGTCTCTCAACAACCAGTAAATGTGTATCTTTGTTCACTTTGGCTTTTAATTTCTCCTCTTCCCTCCTTGCTTTTCCTCTATTGATATTCTTCTGGAATTGAGTAGGCATAGGTTCCACTTTTTCAGCTTTGTATTTAAACCCCTTAGCCTTTGTGAACTTGTTCTGATATCTCCTATTCTTTCTTCTAGACATTTTGCCGAACAACTGGTACGCATTATTTAGCTGAGCTGCTTGTTCCTTATGGCTTTGTTGTCTCTCTAAACCATGTGAGAAATGAGGTCTCAAGTTACCATGTATGCTCTTGGCCAACGCTGTCATAACATCTCTATCTCCAATAAGATTATAAAAATTCTCAAATCTAGTCGTTGGAAGCCTCTTCCATCTCTTCCTCTTCTTCTTTGTGTTCCATTTTCTTCTATTAGGCATTTCATCGAACACTTGGAAGGCATTTTCACCTCTGTTGGCCTCCATCTGTTTTTCTTCCTCATGTGCGTGCGTCTCTCCATTCTTTATGTCAGCAAACCCACTTTTAATCTCCTCACAGTCAGAAGCTACCTTCTCCTTCTTCTCACCACTCAGATTTGGGGTTTCAAACTGTTCTTCAGTCTCAAGGAGATATTTCTCTAGCCTATCTAAATAGCTTGACCATCTGCTCACCTTAGAGTCAAATTCATCACTCTGCGTGTAAACAGTCACAATACTCTCTTTTCCTTTGCTGAATCGTTGAAGCAGACCCATCTTGATCTCATTCCAGCTAGTGAACGCAGTCCGTGACTCCTGGAACCACAATAGAGCATCATCTTCCATAAATCCATATGCAAAAGAAATCTTTGTCTCTTCCATGAATCCATGGTCCGTGAAGTAATCTTCAACCCATGAAATCCACATCGCTGGATCTTCATCGCCATAATAAACAGGAATCTCCACAGAACCATCACTATCTCCCATTGGGTCGAGCTGCTCTGATACCAATTTGATACGTTTTGCTTATAGAAATGGATATGATAGATTATAGAACTGGAATTACAAAAGAACTGAGGATTTTGTTAATGGAGCTCCTCCCACTCCCCCTAAAAGACCTCACCAAATACCCGATAACCCTCTCTTATTCTCTCNCTCCACATTGTATATATAGATAGACAAAAGAAATAAGCTAAACCAGCCCCGGTTTACTCTCACACTAAACCTTTGTTAAGTTGATACTTAAGAAAAATATGATTAAGCCATTGAACTGCTTCTATCAGTTGCATGTCCCGTTTCTTGAATTTTGTTTCGAGAATCGATGAGGTCGATGAGAACGAAACGTGGATGATGGAAACGACGCAATCGGACAACATAGATATAGGGCAAGAGACCAGTTAGTAACCTGATGTTTCTCTCATCGAACCTGGACGATCTGCATCAGACCTGATGTTTCTCTCATCGAACCTGGACGATCTGCATCAGAGGTATTTAATTTCACTTATATAGAAAGAAAGAAAAAAAATCGGTTAAGAGGAAGAACACTACCTGAAGATGTAGCGCCGAGAAGACAACGATCCATCAGAACCATCACTGACAGAGCAAAACATCCTCCGCAATCTAATATAACAGATCCAAGAGGTAAAAATCACATGAACTAAGAATATGATCAAACATTAGAAATAGGTGCAGCATGATAGATACATAGGTAAAAAAAAAGGAAAGAGACCAGTTAGTAACCTGTTTCCAAGATGATTTTGTCACCTTCTGCTTGCGCATCTTATAAGAAGTGTTAAGAGGAAGAACAAAACCAAGAGAAGAAGCAAAGCATCAAAAGCCATTATCCAAAACCAAACCCAAAGAAGAATTCACAAGTAGGAACGAACTAGATGATCGTGAGCCACATTGCAAACTTACCCGTCCCTCCAAATTGTTGCTTTTTATGATTTAAAAAGGCAACTACAGAGAGGTTCTGGTCTTTAGCTTATCAGTGGACCAGCTTAGGCTAGCAACTAATGAGACTAATTTGTTCACAGAATATACTTACCCGTAAGCGAGAGTCAAGTGACATCTACATGGTAATCTAAGTCATCCTGCATGGAAGAAAGGCAGATTTCATTAGAACAAGAATTCAAAATCAACAAAATGAACAACAGCGGCCATTTCTTATGTTAATTCAGTTAATAATCACAAGCTGTGTAAGTAACATTACCTTCTCCTGAAGACTTTTTTTTTCTTGCCCCCGCATTTTAGTACCGATAGTTTGTTGCTTCTAAGAGCCGCCAGCATCGGAATGAATTTCCCGGCCAAAGCAAAAGATGCCAACTGGTCAAATTAAAAAAGTTCAACTTAGACGTTTGTTATGTTTTCAACAAGCATTGCACATAGATGAGTCGGTGAAAGCTCACTATAACACTCGGAAGTAATTCACAAATCAACAGAGACACAATCAATAATCACTAGCCAAACGCAATAATCAGAACACCTGAATCTACCAGAGATGGAAGCTCCAAGTTCGTCCCTATTGAAAGATAACTAGGCAAAAGCTTGAAACTTTCAGTTTTTGCTTTCTATGCAATCTACACTGAAAACAACAAACATATAAAGCCACCACACAAACTCATGATGTACAAATGCAAGGAAGTGTAGGCAAGGAAGCCGAAACAGAACTTCCACTTTGCAACATCAAAAGTCGTACGCAATGATAATGACTTCATCTCAAACAGAAGCAATTAGTATCACTATAACACTAGGAATAGATTCAGCAATTAATCCCAGTGCCTCGACGGTCTGCATCAAAGAGACAGAGATATTTAATTTCACTTATTTAGAAAGAACAAAAATCGGTTAAGAGGAAGAACACTACCTGAAGATGTAGCGCAGAGAAGGAAACGATCCATCAGAACCATCACTGACTGAGCAAAGCATCCTTCACAATCTAAAATAAGAGATCCAATATCACATATATATATAAGATATGTATCCAACATGCATAAATGTAAACAATATATAATAAAAATGACCTGATAACACCGATGGCACCGCACATCAGCCATTAATTCCAGTTAAGTTCTGTTGTGGAAGCGAATTTACCGAGGAACTCCACAATGATTATCTGGCAAACGAGTACAAGGCGGTTTTGATTTGATGTGTGGAAGGAACAAGGGTTTATGAAATGTAAATTACAATATTTATTAAGATGGACCAAATTACTATTTACCTGGAGGAGAAGAGTTATTATATCCATGAAGGCAAAATAAATCCTCTTTCTGCTTCAGATCCTACACGGAGGCAAAATAAATCATCCACTGAAAACAAAAGATACACAAGACAGAGACACATATCATAAATTTCATATATCAGTGAATTTAAATGCTCTACGTATCAGTATTACAACAGGTGCAGAAAAGATATGTACCTTGTGCAGCAGCAACCTCTCTCCGCTTCAGATCCTACACAGACGCAATCAACTGAAAAGAAAGATACACAAGACACCTTTAAACTGGCTTTCCTTAATCACAAAAAGTTTTAAAATATGCCTCAATTTCTTCAGGAACTGCAAAGGTGCTGCTTGAGTTAAAGTTTCACCTGCTTTCGTCGTCAAAGCTCAGCTTCTTTGGCTTGGAGCTCCTTCTCTTTCTTTTTTTCAAATCATGTACACCTAACAATGAAAGGATAAAATAGGAAAAATCATTTAAACTAATTCAAGAGTATCCACCAAATCACAAAAAAATGAACACTGTCTAGTCCACTGTCAATCAAATTCTGTGTACTAGAGCTCGGCCTGTCATGAGGAATGTGAACAGTACGACCATAGCCAAAACCAGCAGGAACAGTCCCCTTGATTCCAAAAAGAATGTAGAATCACTACACACCGAAAACAGTTCAAAGACGAATACAGGAGCACCTAGCCATTATTATAAGAATCAAATATAAATTACCAAGTACCAATTCAGGGATAAATGTTATGAAATTTCAGTATATTGTTATGAAACTTGTTCATTCTTCAAACAATCAACGAGGAAAACAGATGCATGTCAGATGGCATGCAATCAAGTGTTTAATGCACACATACAACTTTCTCTAGGGGAGAAAAGAAGCTTTGTACCTGCTTAGAAACTTCCGTTGAAGCTTTTGAAGATGTCTCATGCATGCTGCTGGTTAGTCCTTACCATTGTTTGAAGATGTGTTTCCTGCAACGGTAAGAAAATGAACCAAAAAAGGATTAGAATTGGTTGCATTGAATATAAACCAAGAAAAGAAAAAAGAAGATTACTATTGGTTGAGTAAAATTGAAACAGAACAAAGTAAAGAAAGGAAGATAGGTTATTGAGATAACTTACAGAGAAAAAAGAGCAGTTTTCTCCATCGGAGGGAAGGGAACTTCATACTTCAAACCATATATCTTCGATCCTGCACACCGAATCAGAAGATTACTATTGGTTGAGTAAAGAAAGGTAAGAGAGGATACTGAGATTACTTACAAAGCAAGAAGAGGATTCATTAGGGCCACATTACCATCTTCATCGATGTAACTTCTGCATGATGCCAGGAAAATTTCAGAAGCTCCTTTCCAGTGTGAACATAGGTATCACTCTCCACTGTCTCAGAGTTCCACGGCGGCGATGACTTCAAAAGGAAGTTAGACGCAATCCAGGATTTTCAATCTATTGTTAACAAGCAACAAGCAACGATGGTGAAGAATGAGGAATGAAAGGGACCAAATAATATGACTCATGGCATCAACAACTAGTAACACTTCTGTTGGATTTAGAAATTTCCTCAAGTCTTTTAGTTCGTCCATCATGCCTTTATCTATGTGTCACAAAGAGTCAACTAAAGCTGCAATAGACTTATGATACAACAATGAATTTGAAGGACGAAAGATTACCTCAAGCCTCCCTGCAGTATCCATGATAACTACATAGACAGTGGCACTACTCTTTTCAGGACTAAAACTGCAATAGATATATGATACAATGAGTCTCAGAGATGAAAGATTACCTGAAGCGAAGCCTCCCTGCAGTTCTCCCTTTTCTCTGTCCAACATATTTAAAATAAAGAATAAGACAACCAAAATCGAGTTTTATGAAATGCTATTTGTCTGTTTAATGGAATGGAATAAAGGAACAGAGAAAATACCTGGTGTCATCACTTCAATCATTGCTGTTTCCATGACTTAAAGATTCTTTTCTGCTACTCGGCTATGTGCTGGACTCACTTTCCCCATTCTGGGAATCATTCCAATTTCCAAGAACTCGTGTCATCGAACCCATTAGCGCACCAGTACGTGTCTGCTTTGGGAAATCGTTGATGTCAGAACTTTGCACTCATTATCTTCTTCTATAGATCTTCAGCATCTTCTTGACGCATCTACAAAGACAGATGAAGAAGAATTCAGTGTAGAGAGACAGAGAGGGGAAAGAGAAAAATGAACTTTTAATATCTCCGACCTGCACAATGACTTACCTGAAGCCTCCCTGCAGTATCCATGATAACTGCATAAGTCTTTTTTTAGCTTCTTTTAGACCTTCCTTATTAGCTATACATCTGCAGGTTTTAACATCAGTCCCTGCTACATAAACGGGCACACCAACCTGAAACAAAGAGAGCATATCAGGGAATATTGAATATATAGAAACGAATATCATCACATTTTCACACAGAGGTTCTCTGAAGACATTGATTCTACTACTTCTTTAAGTAATGCAATAACGTTCTGACTCAATCATGGCCGTTGATTCCCCCCCCCCCCAGACAATTGAATAAGACAGACTTAACAAAGAAAATGCAACTAAGGCAAAAAAATTCATGATTTGGTAAAAATTGATAATTGTATAATGAATACCTGTAAAATTGATAATTGAAGCCTCGCTGAGAATGAATCCACCCCACCCAAATCTAGAGTGATACTCAACTGTACACAACACCGTTGCCGGGAAAAAACGAATCCACCCCACCCAACCCTCCCCTCAATCTATCCCCGGAGAGAAGCTCCAACATCATCATGGAGACATGTGATTGTAGCCTCTCTAAGGGCTCTTTTAACTCGTACGATTACGAATCGTCTCCACTCCGATCTATCTCTCCTCTTCTTCGTAGCTACAAAGAAAAAAAAAAAGAAAAAACATTAAAAAAGTTATTATTATTAAAAAAAGAAAAAAAAAAAAAAAAAAAGGACNNNNCCAAGGCTTCGTAGGTAGTCATTGTTTATTGGGCTGAAATTGTTGTTATTGGGCTTTCCTCTGTTTCGTGAACAGCTTCATTACACAAAACAAATCCTTCTCTGAGCATATTGCGAAAACAGTTTTCACCAGAAGCTCCAGAACCTTGAGTACCGTATATATCATAACAATGTTTTACCTCTTATTCAGTCAAATGTATCATAACGAAAAGACAAAAAAAAAAAAAAAAAGAA
>NC_025697.1:597992-614979 GCF_000633955.1 Camelina sativa
TCTAAAAAAAAAAGAAGAAGAGCACATACCTGCTGCCTTCTTTAGGCTAATCGTAGGAACTTCCTCCACCAATCTAAGCCAACAAGACGCCACTAAGAATCAGGACCAAACAAAGTGCTTGCAGCAAACCAGAAGGACATGAATTCACTCTTGATGCCGTCAGCCTTAAGTATCATAAGATTGACTCCCTATTACAAAGCAAACAATTCACGAAGATATATGAAACATTGATATAAGATTAAGTAGAGATGTTTTGGTAATATCTTGAACTAAAATGCAAATGATAACAACACATAGGCATTAGGCAAGATAGACACAAATATGGCAACTTACAGTGTAGCCTGAACCTTGAGCACCGTATCCAACTCGCTCGCTCATATGATCCAACAGCGTCGTAAGTAACACACACACACCCTTTTCCTGCATATTATAAATCAAGAATAAAATATCACACAATGTTATGTTGTACCTCTTCTACAGTCACATGCATCATAACCAAAAAAAAGAAAAGAAACGAGAAGAAGAGCATCTTAACTTTCTCGTCAATCCCTGCCTCCTACAAATCAAACGTTTTGGAGAGAAGAAGCTGTCCCATTACACACCTCCCATTGGAGAGAAGAAGAAGTCTTTGATATCTTTTAAGAAAAACATATATCTGATATATGCATAGGAAGAAAAATATTTGATCAAAAGAACAAAGGATACTTCACCATGTGTGTCTGCATTTGAGAAATGAGAACCTTCTGCAATATTTTCACATCAGTCTAAAGCCAGAAGAAGCCAACACACTTTTTTCCTTTGTCTGCTCTAGAAAAGTTAAAAATAAGACAACAACTTAACAAAATGATAAGTAGGTAATGATAGAGTGAAACCAACAACAAAAACCAAAACGCATCACCTGTTAGCAAAACCGCCAAGAAACATCTCGGCTCTTCTTCTCCAGCCATCACAATTTCACTAGTTGCACGATCTGAAACATAGCCATGAGAAGCCACACCTGAGTATTATTGCTACCAGAACGATAGAGTGAAGTGAAACAACTATAAAACCAAAAAAAAATGATCACATGTTAACAAAACCCGTGAGAAAGCTTGAAGACGTACCCAGGAGAAGAGTATGCAATTGCAATGATCCGATCATAATTATTAGCTTCCAAAACACCTGCAAGACGAAGAAGAAGAAAGCACCATAAGGAACCAATTAAAAAAAAACAGAGAGAGTAAATAAAAGAAGTGTTAAGACGAAGAACAAAACCATTGAAGACGTTAGCACAGAGAAGTAGCGAAACGTATCCTTGTCTCCTTGAGACATCACCCTCATCGATAAACGCATCAACCATAACCTGAAATAACAGAACAACAAATAAATCACATGAACAAATTCATAAAGAAATATAAAAAAAAAACAGAGTGTAAACGAAGAGGAAGAACAAAACCCTTGAATACGTTAGCACAGAGAAGAATTGAGACATCACCCTCATCGATAAAAGGATCAACCATAACCTGAAATAATAGAGAAACAAGTAAATAACATGTAATTAAAGAAGAATAGAGAGTAAATAAAAGAAGAGTTAAGAGGAAGAACAGAATCCTTGAAGACGTTAGCACAGAGAAGAAGTGAAGCGTGTCCTTGAGACACCACCCTCATCGATAAAAGCATCAACCATAATCTGAAATAACAGAGAAACAAGTAAATCACGTGAACAATTTCATTATGAAAAAAGCAACTTGATGCAATTTAGAAAACAAACCCTAGAAGCCATCACCGATCAACCGTAGAACCCTCCTCCACAAAAACCTAAAGCAACAAAAAAAAAACAACAAGAACAAGTAAGTAATAACATGTAATTAGGAGAAAAACAGAGAGTAAAAGAAGAGACCAAACGGTCCAAACCCTAGAACGATCGGATCGGATCGGATCAACATAGATTGAATAAACCTGCAAGAGGAACAAAAGAAAAAACAAATTAGAGCCTCGTTCGTGAAGAGGAAGATAGACTATAAAAAAAAAAGATAGACTATAACAGAGGGAAACATGAAAATAATTATAAAGCTACTACTGATGCAATTGACGGAAACCCAAACGGCAAACCCTAAAAGAAGAAGATTTCATTAGTAGGAACGAGTGGTGTTAAGATCGAGTTGGAAACAAACATCAGAGACCCGTCGGGTTTAGAAAGAATATCGCACAACACAACATCGATCAGAAACCCTAGACTACTAACGAAGGAAGAAGAACAAAAAGAAAACAAAAAAAAAAAAGATAGGAAGATGTGAGAAGTGTAGTGGAGCGTCATATTTATAGACAAGGTATATATCGGTCTATTTTTTTGTACCGTTAGATTAAATAACCTAGGTATTCCTTATTTTCCTTTTCGTAGTAGTCTTTGCTATTTTTTTTTTCTTAGTTTGCTGTGCCTTTTAATTAAAAAAGAAACTGAAGAAAAGAAAATTAAAAAAGAAATAGAAGAAAAGGAAAACAAGTTTATCACATATGGAGCGTAAGAAAAAAAGAAAAAAGAAAAGGAAAATACTGATCAGGTGCCAGGTGGACAAAAGAGTCCACGTTGTTTGACCACCGACTTACGATTTTAATCACAACCGTTGAAACCTAATATTAGATCAAATCAACACCATCAGTAGCTTTCAGACCTTATCTATTAAATAATGTGAATCTCGTCTTACTCTCTTTCTTTCTTCATCTTCTTTTCTTTGTTGTTTCTGTCCGTTACAAGTAATTTGATTACGGGTGGTGTGGTTATATTCTTCTTTCTAAAACACCAAGTCGCGTCTCTGTTTTTTTAATCTCAACCCATCATCGTTTCCACTTGTTAAATTTGCTAGGGTTTGGTTACTAATTAAACTGAATTGGTCATAGTTTTTTCATGAAACGCTTCGTTTTTTTTTTTAGGTTTTGGAAGATCAGTGATGGTTTTGATGGATACGCTTCTTCTCTGTGTCTAATGTCTTCTAGGGTTTTGTTCTTCCTCTTTAACTCTTCTTTTACTCTCTTTTATTTGTTCCTTAAGTTCCTTGTTTCTTCGTCTTGCAGGTGTTTCGGAAGAGGCTTATGATCGGATCATCACGTATTCTTCTCCAGGCTATGTCTCACAGGTTCCTTGATCTAAACATATCTCTGTTTGCTTTGGTTGGGTAATTTTATTATAATTATATGTTACTTGTCGTTTGTTTTGTTGGTTCAGATTTGTGGAGGAGGTTCCTATGATTGATCCGTGATGGATTTGACTGATCGTTGTCATTCTAATTCATGTTCTTCGTCTAGGGTTTGGTACTTGCCTACTTGGTTTCTAAATTGCATCAGTTGCTTCTTCTTCTTTTTTGTGAATTTTGTCATATGATTTACCTGTCAATCTGTTATTTCAGGTTTTTGGATGATGCTTTAATCGATGAGAGTGATGGCTCAAGGACACGATTCGCTTCTTCTCTGTGCTAACGTCTTCAAGGGTTTTGTTCTTCCTCTTAATTAACACTTCTTTTACTCTCTGTTTTTTTTTTTTTTTTTTTCTTACGTTCCTTTCTTATTTGTCTTGCAGGTGTTTTGGAAGCTAATTATGATATGATCGGATCAGTGCATATTCATCGATTTGTGGGAGTAAAGGGAGCCGTAAGCTGTGGGAATGAAGCATATACATTACTTGGGTTGTTCATGATGATCTTGTATGGGAGGGAATGATAACGAACAACTACCGGGATAAAGCTATGTAACCAGAATCCCACATGTATAATTTTAACTCAAGGACATGTTAAATTGTCGAAATTCACCGGTGAATTTGAATTCATGGCTACAAAAGACGATTTTGGGTAAGTAAAGTGGTAAGAACTAAGAAGATATTGGAACGGGAAAAGTCAAGAAAGCACACTGGCACAGTTTTTTAGTATTTAACGGAGGTTAACCGCAGTTGACGACAATTGTGAATTTTTAGACGAAGCCGTCCGATGATCTCGAAGAATTGAGTGTGACATGAGCCCAAAATTAGGCCCAAAGTCCGAGAAAGTAAAATAAACAATAAATAATAAAGGCCTTTTAGAAAAATTTAAACATAGCGCATTAAAAAACTATACTAGCGGCCAACGGGATCACTCAAATTTTGAAATTTTAACTGCTCTCATCTCTTATCTCTCTTTCTCTCTCTTTTTCTCAAAACATAGAGAGAGATGGATTCGAAAAAAACCCCAGCGAAAGCAAAAGTTTTGGATTCGTCTTCGAATTCGAAGGTGAGGGTCGTTCTCAGGGTTCGTCCCTTTCTTCCCCGGGAAATATCCGACGAGAGTGGTGACCGAGTACTATCCTGCGTTTCCGTAACCGACGGCGATGACGACGACTCTAGCCATGTGACAGTTCACCTCAAAGATCCAGATACCTGGTAATCCTCTTTTTCTCCTTTTTATTTTATTTTGGGTTCTTACTTACTGTTACTTTAGTAATTTTGAATATGGATTTGGTGTTAATTTGGAGCAGCCGAAACGAATCCTATCAGTTAGATGCGTTTTACGGGGGATATGATGATAACGTGAAGCAAACCTTAGAAAGAGAAGTAAGCCCTTTGATTGCAGGGATCTTTCATGGTTTCAACGCTACTGTGCTTGCTTATGGAGCCACCGGAAGCGGAAAGACCTTTACTATGCAGGTCTGTTTAAGCTACAATTTTTGGATTTTGGGTGACTATCGAATTTGGATTTCTCTTTGGTCTGTGTTTAAATTGGAGAACTTGTGACCAGTGTTGTTTGATCTGTATGTAGAGGATAGGGTTGGGTGAAATGAGAGATTTTTAGTGATTAATATCTGGATTAGGGGTATGTTCGGTTACTTAGCTTCTGATTGCTTTTATACAATTCTTTTTCTTTTGTGGATTTTTTTATCAAATTGGCTGTAACAGACATTGATAGCTCTTTCTTACTTTTGAGGTTTTTCTGTAAATTGCTTCCTCGTATTGGTTTCATGAGCTCTTTTTGCATTTTATAATCAGGGATTCGATGAGCTACCAGGTCTTATGCCATTGACCATGTCCACCGTTCTGTCTATGTGCGAGAAGACAGGAAGTAAAGCAGAGATTTCATATTATGAAGTTTACATGGACAGATGTTGGGATCTTTTAGAAGTTAAAGCCAATGAGATTGCTATTTGGGATGATAAAGATGGACAAGTTCATCTTAAGGGCCTCTCTAGTGTCCAAGTTAATTCCATGTCTGAGTTTCAAGAGGCATACTCGTCTGGTGTTCAGCGGAGGAAAGTTGCACACACTGGTTTAAATGATGTCTCTAGTAGAAGCCATGGAGTGCTTGTGATCTCAGTAACCTCACAAGGGCTTGTCACTGGCAAAATCAATCTCATTGATCTGGCAGGTTATGCTTTTACCATTCTTTTGAAGTATTTGAACACATCAGAAGTCCTTCTCTGCTGTGTTAAAAAAAAAACTCTATGGCTTATGCAGGTAACGAAGACAATAGAAGGACAGGCAATGAAGGAATCCGTCTTCAAGAGAGTGCCAAGATTAATCAGTCATTATTTGCATTGTCCAATGTGGTTTATGCACTGAATAATAACCTGCCAAGAGTGCCTTACAGGGAAAGCAAATTGACTAGAATACTGCAGGATTCACTTGGAGGAACAAGTAGAGCTCTTATGGTGGCATGTCTGGTAAGGAAAGGGAGAATTTTTGTGTAGTCTTTGATTAAAGATATCCTGAGTGGCTAACGTGATGAATATATTTGTTTGTTTTTGATGTTTTAGAATCCTGGAGAATACCAAGAATCTCTTCGCACTGTTAGCTTGGCTGCAAGGTCAAGGCACATCTCAAACAATGTTTCTTTGAATCTCAAGGTAGAGACCCCCAAGGTTAAGATAGATATGGAAGCAAAACTGCAAGCTTGGCTTGAATCAAAAGGCAAGACGAAAAGTACGCATAGAATGATGGCGATACGTTCTCCCCTGCTAAGTACAAATCAAACTTCAATTTTTCAAAGTTCGGTCAAGAAATCCGTCTGTCATAGATCAGCCAATGCAGAAAGTGCTAAGCTTGCCGCCACAGGACAGAGGTATTTCTTTTAGTGGTCTAGTTTTTTAAGTTTTCTACATCTTAAAACCACTTCCCTCATACTTTATGCATGCACAGGGATGCATTTGTGACCGCAAGGAACTTATTTGGTGGGGAAACTTTAGCTGCTTCACATCTATGGGTATGCTCTTCTGCATTCATTTTCTTTAAACATTGATATAGGTCGTTGCTCCATGTCTAATATAATTTATAAGTTATAAGTGATTGAGTTCTTTGAACATCCAGGAACCTATACAGAATCTGCAGTTAGCTTCTCCAACCAAAAAAGATGAGAGAGACACATCTGGCGAAGAGGATCTATCGGTATCAGAAGCAAGCTTGAGAGGTTGGCTTTCTTGAGCTATTTATTGATTCAAAAAAATTGGACATTTCCTTTTCTCCTTACCTTGGTTTGCGTTTATTCCAGATAACCAATTGGACCTCGAGAAGAAATATACTGAACTGAGTCCTCTTCGGGAAGCTCTGTCTCCGATAGACACCAATGCAAAACCAAAATCAGCAGATGGAAGCTCTCCTATTCTGAAGCCAATGACCCCAAAAACACCTTTTCTTTCTGCAAACCCTGAGAATAGGCAGATGGAAGGCACCTGCCAGAAGTTCAATGCGTGGAGCACTAATTTAAAGGTATCATCATTTTCAAAACATGGTCTAGGTTGACAAGAACTTGAAATCTGATCTTTCTGCAATGTTTTTCTCTTCACAGACATCTCTCATAAATGAGTACATTCACTTCTTGAACACAGCCAACAGGTAATTATAGCCTCCAGTTCCATCTGCTTCCATAACCCTTAGGATCACACTAACTTCTTCATTCATTTATTCTTTTTTGAACACACAGAGAAGAGCTAATGGAGTTAAAGGTAACTTTTGTGAACCGTGCTAACAGCAACACAAATTCAAAAAATGTCTGCTTCCATTGTCAATATTGGTTTCACTTACACATAGCTCTGTTTCTATTTTGTTCTCAGGGTATTGGAGATAAGATGGCTGACTACATTACTGAACTCAGAGGATCAAGCCCTTTAAAATCGGTACTACATTCATTCTTCTCCCCTTAAACCTTCTCCGAAAGCCAAACTTGTCTTCATCTACTAACAAACTATCTGAATGTTCAAACAGCTTAGTGATTTAGAGAAAATCGGTTTCACCTCAAGACAGGTACATAACTTGTTTAAAAGAGCCACTGAAGGAATTCTTGAGAAGCCAGTTTCTTCTGCGTCAACAACACCTTAGTTGTTTGTCTCTAGTAACAAGAACTTGTGTATTATGTGTGAAGCGATTTCATTATTGTTTGATCTTGTTGTGTATTAAGCTTGTAACCATAGACATGGGAATTGATCTTAAATGTGTACTGAGCAAGAAGAAAGAAGCAAACTTTAAAAGTTTCTAACTGAAACTTGTCACTCCAAAGACACAAATACAAAAGCCATAATAATTTTGGTTTATAAAAGTCACATTGACATAGCATACAGAGATATCTCAGTGACCACCAAACCATAAAAACACACAGAAGAAGAACAACAAAGAAGACCAACGTCCCTCGGTAAAACTACCGGCGAAGTCAGCCAATTTATTACATATAAAAGCAAACACCTAACATAACATTAAGGTTATTTAGGGTTTATATGGAGTTGTTCATTTGCAGGTGCAAGGGTTGCACTTGCAGTCAGATCCGCACTTGCAGGCATCATTCTCGGCGACGAAAGTCTCGCCGGAAGCCTCGTACTGAGAGCTCATAGCTGGAGCAACGCCGAGGACAAGTGTCTCGGTGGTGGTGTTCTCCAAGTCTGGGTACATTTTGCAACTATACAAATCCCAAAAAACAAATAAAAACAGAGATTTTATGTCAAATTAACCATAATTAAAATTGGGTTATGATCTAAACGAAGGATTAGGGTTTTGAAGAAGATAATGAAATTACCCTCCGCAACCATTGCCGCACTTGCAGGCAGATCCACAACCACAGTTTCCACCACAGCAAGACATGTTATCTCAGAAGAATTTATGAAAAAGATGATTTTTAATTTAAGAGCTCGATTACAAAAACAATCAGTGAATGAAACTTATGAACGGAAGAGCTTCATTATTTATAGGCAATATCAGAATTTTATTGACCGTCCACGTGTCGACGATCGTACTCCACTCTTATCACCTTCCTAAATAATCGTTCCTCAAAGTAATAATAATAGTTTCAGTTAACCCCTTTTCCAATAAAAACAGAAGAAAATAAAATTTTGAGAATAGAGAAGTTCGAAAATTAAAGATGTTTTATGTTTACATGAAAATCTAACAAAATCTTTGACTTTTAACTGCTTTTAATATTAGGAAAATTATAAATTTCTATAACCAAAACAATCTCTTCAAAGTTATAAATAAAATTAAAGTGCAAATTTTATTTCCTAAACAATTAACACCTCTTTCTTGTCAGTCAATTTTTTTTCTATTAATTAATCATACTCCATTAATTCTCTCTTTTGATCAACATATGAGATTAGTTTAAATTTTAGAGACATATCACTTTGGTTTATCCAATTCGAAAGAAAAACAAAAACAAAACAAGATATTGCTAAAGTAAAGTAGTGTTCCAAAGTTTGGCGTCAATGACTTTTGTCAAAAGGTGAAGTGAGAGTACACAAAAAAAGATGATGATTCAAGTTGAAGATGGGGTCTCAATGTTAAAAGTGGGTCTATGATCAACCTTGTCCGTTGTTTGTGGGTATTCAGAATCGAATCTCTCCTTTCTTACCATACGTACGTCTCCAATTTCCAAAAAAGTAATGCTGAAAACAGGAGAACCATCCATATGGGAATCATGCAGTGTGTCGATAAGTCTTGTTCTATAAAAAGTAAAAGAGTATCTAAATCTAATATGAAAGGATTAATTGTGTTTTTCTTTTCTTTTCTCGTGATTGAGAACTTACGTCAAGACACACAAAACTGATTAAATGTAGTACTTTCGGAGTTTACACGTTGCCAAGAGTTAAAATGAACACTTGCAAGATTCTTTTCCTACGACTTCCAAAATTGCTTGAAAAAAAAGAAGCGCCCACCGTGGGGCTCGAACCCACGACCACAAGGTTAAGAGCCTTGCGCTCTACCAACTGAGCTAGACGGGCTTTTATTTACTACTCGTACAAACGCTTTATTTATACATAGTATATTGCACACTATGTTTGAATACAATATACCTAACTTGCAAAATTGTTCTGTTGTTTTTTTTTTAATCCTCACTCATGTTAAAACATGATTTCCCCTACACACAGTTTTATCACAAAACAACAACAATAATTCATACAAACACCATATTTTTTTCTCGTTTATGTACCTTAAACTCCAAGCAAAAAAAAATCCAAAATCAAGAAATGATTCTTGAAATGCCCTTTAAACTGATACAAGCAATTCTTCTAGAAGCTCCTCAAAGATCAAATCTTCAACTTCAATCCCAACACATTCACTCTCGAACTGCAAATCCATCCATCCATCGTCTCTCGACAAATCCCTACTCATAACTTTATCAAACGATTCTTGCTCGTCGTGTGGCTTGTACCTCAAGTAACAGCTTATTCTAACCCAAACCTCTTTCAAGACGCTATACCCCACCGGCATTGGATGTATCTTGCATAGGGACGATAATGGTTTGGGACAGTAATGGTAAGACCTTTCGTATATTTCGATTAGTACCTCGTTGATAAGATCAAAGAGAAGCAAGTGGTTGCAGTTACCGCCTTCTTCTTCGTTTCTCGAACATTCTGGATCTTGGAACATACATCCTGTTGTCGTTGTCACTTCTTCGTACACTAATGGATCTAGCGGCTGGTAATCTAATTGCCACATTGAGAGAGACTCTGGTGCATTGAAACCGGAGATCTCGAGAATGTCTCTTACATAGTTGAACTTCAATTTATCTTGTGCATCTATGTTGAGTACTTCGTCTAAATGTTTGCTTGTTGAGACTCTCTCTGTATCTGGATCTTGCTCTGTACACACAATAAAAACTTTGTCAATTTTATCGAAAACAAAACTTTGATATGGAGTAATGATTGAATGTTAAAGATATATACAGTACATACCTTGAGAGATGTCAAAAACATTATCAGTGCATTCTTCTGATGATTCGTTTAAGGATCTTGTTTCTGATTCAGCGTCAAGCATAGAGATTTCTCTGTCTTGTTCTGTCTCGATCATTGAAGTAATGTTTTCTGCCTCAATGGCTGAATCCTCAGAAGCATCCAGTGTTTGTTCAAGTGTTTCTTCCTGTTGTGAAGACTCAGAGTGATGTTCTGAGATCTCTGAAATGTTGTCCAAGCCATCTTGTTCTTCCTCGATTGGTTGGACAGGAAGGTCATCAATCTTCAAAGAATAATATTTCATCTCAGGTAACGAAAGTATCCTTCCCAAGAATTTGGGAGCTCTCTTAGAAGGCAACGCTGATTCCTCAAACTCCACCTTTGATTTCTCTGAATTGTTATTACTGTTCTTCCCATCTCTTTGGAAGCTACATTCATACAGCTGAAGGTATCTGTCAAGCGATCCACACAACGACGAAGCTCTCGTTATTTGCTTCAGTTTTACGCCTTCTGCTTTGTTGTTGTTCTTAGTTGCAGAGCTTCCTCTCAAGTGTGAGAAAATGTCGTGTCTCAAATCTTTCGAAAAACCATACTTTCGAGGTACTTTGTCTAACACAGCATCCATAGTGATACGGTGTTTCTCGTTCTTGTTCTCGTTAATCACATGCTTTATCTTCTGCCTTAGATCCTTGAAACGTTTGATAACCACTTGGTTCTTTCCTCGCTTCCTTGCATAACCAGAACCAGATGTATCTTCATCAGCTCTGTGTTCTGCAGAAATTGAAGGAGATGTTGATTTTTTATCAATGTCTCCCACCAAGTCAAACCCATTATTATGATCCTCTCTGTTGCTACCATTAATAGGAAAGGATCCAGCTTTACTCATTGTTTTGGAGCTAAAAGACTGTTGGCTTTGGAAATGCCTGGCTAGAGGAGAACCTGGATCCTGCAATACTTTTAACAAGAAGTTTCTATTCATGTGTATCAGATTGAGAGCATCAAGACATGCTTTTGACCGTCTAGGTGATGTATCATCCTCATTCTCTGAGAAGTCCTTGGTGTTACTCATCTTTGGGTCAAACCAAATAGCTTCATCCTCGTTGCTTTTCTCCTTATTCTTGGAATCTTTTTCATCAAAACCTGATTTACTTCCATCAGTAGTATCATCAACTGTAATGTTGTTCTCTACCCTAAATTCTTCACTGTCACTGTTGCTTGATTCCTCAGACATGAGATAAAGCGGGTTCAAGGAGCCAATCGCGGGTGAAATGCCAACCGACTTGTTAAAGACTCGGTTACGATCATCGCTGTTTGATGATGAAGTCTTATCTGAAGGAGCAACCTCACTCAATGATTCCCTCTCTTTTGGATTTGACTGGACAGGGTAAGTAGAGCTACGGTGATGACGGCCTTTCCTCTTAGACTTGTCCTCTATTACAAGTGCTTTGATCAAAGCTTTCACAGACCTTTTGATTTCAGAATGTGGTTTCCTAGACCTCTCTTCTGAATTAAGTTTCTTGGACTTCTCCTCTGAAGTATGCTTCTTTTTTGCTTTCTCCCCTGAGTTAGACTCTTTGGACTTTACTGAAGAACTAGGCTTCTTTGGAATTGAAACAGATGGCCAGTTAGTAATTAAGAATCTGCCTTTATGAATTAAGTGCATATGTCAGTTTGGATCAACTTACATTATCTGTTTTATCTTCCACCTTGCTCTTGGCTAGGGGAATACCATCTGGTGATGGTATTGTGTTGTTTACTTCGTTTTTTGTTCCTGAAACCAGAACATAGTAAACATGTAAAAATGTGACAGAAGATATAAACAGTTTTGGGAATCTGATTATGCTCATGAGATTAAACATATGTACAGAGGAGCTGGGAACATCAAACAGAACCATGGCATTAGCAAAAGTTCGATTCAAGAAATCCAACCTAACCAAAACATTCTAAAAGTGGGAGCCAAGTAATGTTTAATTACCAGGAGGATTTCTTCTGCAAATGGGTCGTTTGTGAGGAAGGCGTTTCTTGATGTAACGCCAATGGTTGTGTTTGAGAATGTCAAAAAGTCCCCACATGAATCCAGGGTGGTTTTGGATTGGGGAGCAAGTTACTTTGTGACGCAAGTTCTTCCCCATTATTGGTGATTTTGTAAAGAAACGTAAAAACTCACTCAAGCTATAAGTTTATCAAACCTGAAATCAAAACATAAGCGACACATCGATCTCCTGCACACAAAAAAAGAAAATTATTGTAAGGAAAAAAACAGAACAAAGATATATTATTAGTTTGAGCCTTTTTATTATTTGTATTGGCCTATGGATCAACCTTTACATTACCCAGATTGTGAATGTGTTGAAGAGCATAAACCGATTAGGGTAATGCATATCATGTAAATTTCAAATTCGAAGATAAGTATGATGATCTAAATTCGTTCCGTAGTTAAAAATAAAAAAAAAACAGAAACGTATGATGCCAAACCCCCGAAAAACAAAACGGGCGTAACGTAAAATTCAACACATGAAGGAAACGGAGTTAAATGTGGGTTACCTAGTGGAGGAGGTGGTGACATGTTTTTGGAATTGTTGTGTGGAGCATCATGTTCTTCTTGGTCGCCGTAGCCATGGCAGGGTAGACAGAGAGGGGAAAGAGAAAAGGAGAAAAGCAAAAGAACCACCCACCAAGCCGTGCGTAACATGAACTTTTTTTTTAGAATTTCGCCGTTTCGCCAATTTTTATTTATTCTTTATTATATACGAAAAGGGGAAAAAGGAATACTCACTCCCCCAAGCAGATAATATGTGGCCCAATACTTCATATAGCCCATTTAGAATTTATGGCCCCCTTTTCATATAGCTACTTATTTTGCTTAGTTTATGAATCTCACAAAGTCTCATGTTTTTAGTAAAAGACATCAGAGTATTTAGAAGGGACTTTAACTTAAACTCAACTCATTCGTATAATTTATGTAATCAGATTACATGTACGTTAACAATTGTCTGTGCTAGATGTTCTACAATAAATGTTCATTCGTACTATGCGTTACTTGTATTGTTTTTTTTTTTTTTTTTGGTAAATGTGAAACTGGTATTATATTAATTTGTCAGTAACCGCCATGGATCAATGTAACAAAAAAATTTCAACGAAAAATATATTACAATGCGAAAAATGTCAATTTCAAATTCGTCGCAAATATATTACAGTTTACATGTAACTTCTGTAATGGATTTATGGATCTTTTTGTTCGCAAATTGTGTGGGTGTATTCAAGATGTAAGTTTATTTTTAAATTTATCTCATTCAGAAAGAAACTTAAACTTGTTTTTTTCCGTAATATATGGAGGGTTTTCCATTTGTTACCACGTAATGATAAACAAGTAACGTATTTCCCCTTTTCCTTTCCAAAATTGTATTTTTTTGGGGTTCAACACATTATCAAGTCATTTGACTTTTTGCCATTACTACTTTAATAACTCTTTTTCTAATCTATATTACAAAACCACCACACTCTTCCTCACAAAGTCAACTCCTTCGTACAAAAAACATCTTTTTAAAAAATACGAAAAAGGCTTTTATATACATTAAAATTATTTTTCTTACTTTAATATTGCACGTTGGTTTAGTCAAACCAAATCGGATAGAGCATTCCCGATTCCCGAATCAGACAGAATGTTACCACACAGGCTTTGAATTTTATCATCTTGGGTTTGAATGAAAATTAAAGATGTTCCAACCCTAAAAAAAACAAATCTTCTCAATTTGGATTTCATTTAAAACAAAAAAAAGTCTGAACCAAAACTGAAAAATAAACAAAGATGTAACAAACACAAAATAAAATCTGAACTATAATCAAACTAATCTATTTAGATTCGTATTTAATTAGTATAGAAAAGCTTTTATAGTATAATAATTTTACTAATTCCACTAACCATCAGAATAAAAAATAAACCAATCCCAAAGAATAAACTTCTCAAAGTCAACTCTTCTCTTTTTCTCTCTCTCTCTCTCTCTATATTGTGACTCTGTCTCTTCTTCATCTTCTTCATTTGGTTCCAACTTCCCAACATAAATTTAACCAAACTCATTTCACACCATCTCCTCTTTATGAACGAAGCCAATTCAAGTGGCTAGAGTAAAACGACATCGTTTCAGATTTGTAATCTCTTAAATCACCTTCTAACTTATGGGGAATGGAGTCACCACTTTGACCGGTTGCTGTACAGGAACCGTCGCCGGAGAAATATCCCGACGGTACGACGTGTCTCTTGTTCACGACGGTCTTGGCCACTCTTTCTGCTACATAAGACCGGATCTCACCGGTGTAGTATTACCTTCTCCTTCGCCGGAGATTCCTCTCCGATCAGAACCTATTCTTGAAACCACCACCACCTTCCGTTCAATCTCCGGCGCATCTGTCAGCGCAAATCCTTCAACGGCGCTCTCCGGAGCTTTATCTTCTGATTCAGATTGTCAGTACAGCTCCGCCGTCTCCGCCTCCGCGTTCGAGAGCTCCGGTAATTTCGCCTCTCTCCCTCTCCAGCCTGTGCCGCGTGGCGCCACGTGGCAGTCGGGTCCGATTGTCAACGAAACGGGTCACGGGTTAGCTCCGTTTGAGCGACGGTTCTTATCAGGTCCGATCGAAAGCGGGTTGTATTCGGGTCCGATCGAGCCCACTAAGAAGACTGAGAATGAGAAGCCGAAGAAGGTGAGAAGAAAAGCTTCAACGAAAAAACACAAATCGAAGAAGAGCTTTGTAACATTCAAAACACTATTCACGAGTCTAATCTCCAACAATAAACCTCGCTTGAAGAAGAGTGTGATCGAGCCGATCAACGGTTCTGATACTTCAGAGTCCGATCATCATCACCATGAACATGTGAACAGTTCCTCAAGAAGTCACGAAAACCCTAAATCTGATCTTGAAGAAGAAGGTAAAGAAGATGAAAAACAGAGTACTGACTCTGTTTTGGATGTTCAATGGGCTCAGGGGAAAGCAGGGGAGGATCGTGTACACGTGGTTGTATCTGAAGACAACGGATGGGTCTTTGTCGGAATCTACGACGGGTTCAGTGGTCCAGATGCGCCGGATTATCTCCTCAACAATCTATACACCGCCGTGCAGAAGGAGCTTGATGGGTTACTTTGGAAGGACGAAAAGGTTAAGTCTTTTGGTGAAAATGGCGAGACCCGGATGGGAAATTGTTCCGATGAGGAAGATTCCGATTCGGGCAAAGAGAATTGTCCTGAAGTGAACAGTGATGATGTAGTTGCTTCCGGTGCAAGAAACCAAGAGAAGAGTGTGAAATGGAGATGTGAATGGGAGGATAAGTCAAACAACAAGACCAAACCTGATAACAAATGTGATCAGAAAGGATCAAACTCGACGACGACAAACCATAAAGATGTTCTTAAAGCTCTTTTACAAGCGCTGAGGAAAACTGAAGATGCGTACCTAGAGCTAGCTGATCAAATGGTTCAAGAGAACCCGGAATTGGCATTGATGGGATCCTGTGTTCTCGTGACATTGATGAAAGGAGAGGATGTTTATGTGATGAATGTGGGGGATAGTCGAGCGGTTTTAGGCCGGAAACCTAATTTAGCCACCGGGAAAAAAAGGCAAAAGGAGTTGGAGAGAATTAAGGAAGATAGTTCATTAGAAGATCGTGAAATTTTGACGAATGGAGCCATGCGTAATACTTTGGTTCCTCTACAGCTTAACATGGAACATAGCACAAGAATTGAAGAGGTAACAAAGAATCACAAAGTTTTGTGTTATTTGTGTTAATTGAAATGAGAGAAACTGATGGGTTTTGTGTTTATGAGAACAGGAAGTAAGAAGAATCAAGAGGGAACATCCTGAAGATGATTGTGCGGTAGAGAATGATAGAGTTAAAGGTTACCTTAAGGTCACTCGTGCATTTGGAGCTGGATTTCTCAAACAGGTAATAAGATCACTCAAGATTGTAAACGTTAAATTTCATGTGTATTCAACTCATACTATGTATTAACGTAGATCCCATGTTACTCATGTCGTACCAAAACGTAGTCTAATCTAATTGTTCTTCAATTCTTTTCCCGCACAGCCTAAATGGAACGATGCACTTTTAGAGATGTTCAGGATAGACTACATTGGGACATCACCATACATTACATGTTCTCCATCACTGTGTCACCACAAGCTAACTTCACGTGACAAATTCCTAATCCTCTCTTCTGATGGATTGTATGAATATTTCTCAAACCAAGAAGCCATTTTCGAGGTTGAATCTTTCATATCTGCTTTTCCTGAAGGCGATCCAGCTCAACACTTAATCCAAGAAGTCCTCCTTCGTGCTGCCAACAAGTTTGGTAAGAAAATAATATATATTTTTTCCTCACATAAAAAAAAGAAAGCCAAACTTCTGAATATTAATTGTTGAATTCTTATCTTTGTTTGTTTTTTGTTTCATTTTAGGTATGGATTTTCATGAATTGTNATTCAACTCATACTATGTATTAACGTAGATCCCATGTTACTCATGTCGTACCAAAACGTAGTCTAATCTAATTGTTCTTCAATTCTTTTCCCGCACAGCCTAAATGGAACGATGCACTTTTAGAGATGTTCAGGATAGACTACATTGGGACATCACCATACATTACATGTTCTCCATCACTGTGTCACCACAAGCTAACTTCACGTGACAAATTCCTAATCCTCTCTTCTGATGGATTGTATGAATATTTCTCAAACCAAGAAGCCATTTTCGAGGTTGAATCTTTCATATCTGCTTTTCCTGAAGGCGATCCAGCTCAACACTTAATCCAAGAAGTCCTCCTTCGTGCTGCCAACAAGTTTGGTAAGAAAATAA
>NC_025697.1:615990-619207 GCF_000633955.1 Camelina sativa
ATAAGTCAAACAACAAGACCAAACCTGATAACAAATGTGATCAGAAAGGATCAAACTCGACGACGACAAACCATAAAGATGTTCTTAAAGCTCTTTTACAAGCGCTGAGGAAAACTGAAGATGCGTACCTAGAGCTAGCTGATCAAATGGTTCAAGAGAACCCGGAATTGGCATTGATGGGATCCTGTGTTCTCGTGACATTGATGAAAGGAGAGGATGTTTATGTGATGAATGTGGGGGATAGTCGAGCGGTTTTAGGCCGGAAACCTAATTTAGCCACCGGGAAAAAAAGGCAAAAGGAGTTGGAGAGAATTAAGGAAGATAGTTCATTAGAAGATCGTGAAATTTTGACGAATGGAGCCATGCGTAATACTTTGGTTCCTCTACAGCTTAACATGGAACATAGCACAAGAATTGAAGAGGTAACAAAGAATCACAAAGTTTTGTGTTATTTGTGTTAATTGAAATGAGAGAAACTGATGGGTTTTGTGTTTATGAGAACAGGAAGTAAGAAGAATCAAGAGGGAACATCCTGAAGATGATTGTGCGGTAGAGAATGATAGAGTTAAAGGTTACCTTAAGGTCACTCGTGCATTTGGAGCTGGATTTCTCAAACAGGTAATAAGATCACTCAAGATTGTAAACGTTAAATTTCATGTGTATTCAACTCATACTATGTATTAACGTAGATCCCATGTTACTCATGTCGTACCAAAACGTAGTCTAATCTAATTGTTCTTCAATTCTTTTCCCGCACAGCCTAAATGGAACGATGCACTTTTAGAGATGTTCAGGATAGACTACATTGGGACATCACCATACATTACATGTTCTCCATCACTGTGTCACCACAAGCTAACTTCACGTGACAAATTCCTAATCCTCTCTTCTGATGGATTGTATGAATATTTCTCAAACCAAGAAGCCATTTTCGAGGTTGAATCTTTCATATCTGCTTTTCCTGAAGGCGATCCAGCTCAACACTTAATCCAAGAAGTCCTCCTTCGTGCTGCCAACAAGTTTGGTAAGAAAATAATATATATTTTTTCCTCACATAAAAAAAAGAAAGCCAAACTTCTGAATATTAATTGTTGAATTCTTATCTTTGTTTGTTTTTTGTTTCATTTTAGGTATGGATTTTCATGAATTGTTGGAGATACCACAAGGAGATCGTCGGAGGTATCACGATGATGTCTCTGTGATAGTGATCTCACTTGAAGGAAGAATATGGAGATCATCAATGTGAATATTATTGTTGTTTTTATTTTGAATATATTGAAGAACTAATTACAATAACGGCTTGATTTTTTTCCGATTTAAAGTTTTTATTCTCATAATTTTTTTCATATGCTGTATCTATGTTACCTATAATATAGTTTAGTGAAAATACACCAAACTGGCATATATATTTTCATACCTTTTGCTTTTTGCGTTATTTGGAGCTTTTCATTCACCACCTTACAAAATAAGAAAATAAAATATGTATACATTATTATAAAATTAAAAGCTTAAACCGTTTATTTGTAAACCCAAACTGACATATAATTTCGTTCTAATTATAAAATCTAAACTCTAACCATCTCATTTATAAATCCAAACCGACATATAATTTCATTCTAATTGTAAAATCTAAACCCTAACCATCTCATTTGTAAACTTAAACCAACATATAATTTCGTTCTAAGTGTAAAATCTAAACCCTAACCATCTCATTTGTAAACCCAAACCGACAAATAATTTTGTTCTAATTTGAAATCTAAACCCTAACCACTTTATTTATAAACCCAAACCGACATATGATTTAGTTTTAATTATAAAATCTAAGCCCTAGTTCTCATTTATAAACTGAAACCGATATATAAACTCGTTTAATTGTAAAATCTAAACTAAGCCAATATTTAACTTTCTTTAAATAAAAGTATACATAATTTATTTCCTTAATTTGTTTTGCTTTTTAATTTAATTTTGATTTATTTTTTAAATAAAATATTAGATAAAATATTTTGGTTGGTTGAGATGAGAGGGGTGAATACAAAGATTCACCCCTATTTTTCTTAATTTATATAGTCCTCAAAAACTTTATTATAAGATTTAAACTATTCAAAAGCCTGTAAATTCTAACCTCTAAATGGTTGTCATTTGTTTCAATCTGAAAAAGTCGAAAGACGCGTTTTGGACACAACATGTCAATGGTTAGATAAAACTCTCATTTGGCATAATATTTTATCAACTTATCCATTTTTACTCACAGATTTGAATCTTCATTTTTTTTTCCTCTAGACTTTCCAGTCAAATAGTCAATCTTCTTTTACTTTCACAAACGACAATTTTGTTGTTTTTCTCGAAATTATAGAATGTTACCTTTCCAAAGATTTATATTTGTCACTTTGAGAAAATAATTTACTCATACTCTAACTTAAATTGTTATCAGATTCACTATTTTGTTCATCAGTCACGGTTATATAGAAGATTATTGCGATTTTTATCATTGTCGTCGACCTGCAAATTTATATAACTGTCTACAAATTCTTTGTTTTAATAATGAAAATAATCCGAACAGAACAGGGTTTAACTACTTAACTTACTTAAATTTCAAAATATCTTTCCCTTGTTTTTCTCCGTTTGGTAAAACTACTAAAACATTAGGACTGGATCAAAAGACATTTGAGTTCCTAATATTCCGGTGTAATCTATTCATAAACAGATGTCAAAAGACTCGTTCCCATGACTTTGGAAATTCTCTTCCATATTGACTCGCCTAAATTCTCACACTAACCAACCACTTCCTAATTCGATGACTATTACATACTTCACCGTTACATATGTTGTTTTTGCCATGTGGCTATACAGTATAGAAGAACCAAAATAAAACTATAGCTAGATAATGCGGAACTGTTATAATCGGTTTTACCAAAAGAGACCTTAAACTGATGTTTTATTAACAATAATGAACTCACCATATAAACCTCTGGACACCATCCTCATGGCTCCACTTAAACGGTCTAAACAAGAACATTGCCATTGTAAACACATTAACAGAGACAAAAATAGTTCCGATGAGAAGCCAAGAGGCCAAGCCGCTGTTTCTGACACAGGAGTGAAGCATGAAGAGGTAAAACGGAATGGTGTAATATCTGAACTCGATCAATGGCGTAGGAGCAAGAACAGCGCACGTAGCTAAGAAATAGACCAATACCCATATCTGCCTTCGAGTTTT
>NC_025697.1:619518-627449 GCF_000633955.1 Camelina sativa
AGGCCAAGCCGCTGTTTCTGACACAGGAGTGAAGCATGAAGAGGTAAAACGGAATGGTGTAATATCTGAACTCGATCAATGGCGTAGGAGCAAGAACAGCGCACGTAGCTAAGAAATAGACCAATACCCAGATCTGCCTCCGAGTTTTAGCTATAGAGTTGAGGACATATAAGTCAGGCTCACAATGCAAAAAAATAGGGAAAAGTAAAGCATCACATTATACTACAAGAAACGGTTTTAACATACCTAATAGAGTTAGGATTGAGAACCAAGAATAGACGTAAACCGGGACTAACAGGTACTTCATTGACCAATGAAAGTTGATAATCTTTCTCCATAGATAGAAGGGATAGTGGCGATTGTCCGCGAGAAGATATGGATGAGCCAAGCTACAAATAATAGAGAGTGAGAGTTTATAGAAGAGCTTAAGGCGTTTTGAGAGGAGTCAAGAAACCAAACCTGAAAAAGTGTACAGAGGCAAATCCGGCTATTAGAGCTACAAGGCTAAGTAGCAGACTTAAAGGCCAGTTTCTATGGAGCTTTTGAAACAGATTTCTCAGTTGCACTACTGAGAAGTGCAGGGGAGCAGTGAAAAGAGCAGAGACGAGACTAAAATACATTATCTGCGCAAAATGCAGTGAAACTACATGAGCCTCTTTTGCACCTGTGAATATGAGATGATGGTTCAGTAAAGAGACTCACAAATTTCCATTTGAACGAAATATGTAAACTGAATAGACATACCGAGAACTATACCCCCATTCCAGAGGATAAAAATACCAAACAGTGCCACAACGACGATAAAAGGGCTAAATTTGACCAAAAGCCTCCATTTTATATTCCAAGATGCTGAGACTACAGCATAAGTATCATAGAGTAGGCCTGCATTTTTAACCTTCGATTTTGTAAGAGATGAGGAACATTTATGCTTAGCAATAAATTTTCTAAACTGTAAACAAAACATGTAAAGCAGCGTACCTGAAGTATCCTCTGCAAAAGAAACAGTTTTAACTTGGTTAAAACGGTCTGAAGTGTCTGAACTGCTATCAGGTTTTCTTTTTCTAAGATTTGATCTCAGAATTGCTCCTTTCCTATCACTCGCCTGATGCAAAACTTGATTTACTTTTTCTTTCTCTTTCTGCCTCGTCGAGTCAAGAGTGAAGTCTATAACACCTGAGCAAGCAACGAAAAGCATCCAGACTACATTTGTTTGTCGGATAAAAACTGCTAAAGTGCCAAACTGCAAAAACAAAACCGAAATAAATTCGCCTACATACTAGTAAGGCTAAGATCTAACAGAGTCAAAACCAATTTGCTTCGAATTACATACCAATGCACTGACCATATATCTTTTCTTCAAACAAGCGAGGTACATGGCAAGAACTGCGGTTAATGACGCAACATCTGTATAGTAGAGGAAAGTGAAGAACCAATGGAGAGGGTAAAACGACATAACTACCGCCACAAAAGTTGCTTTTCTATCACTGAGGTTTGGCCCGAAGAATCTGATTATCTCAAACACTAGAAATCCACACAACACTGCAAAAACAGCATTTGTAGACCGTAGCACAGACGTAGAACAAGCTTCTGCAAAGGACTGAGTAGTATTTTTCATCAACAGCATCCCTGGAAACAAATTAGCAACATGTACTAGTGAAAGATAGTACCTGCAATATCAACATTCCCAAAATCAAAAGAAGAATAACGATACAAATGTCATGAAAACACAAGTGAAAAAAATCCAGACTTTAAAGGTGACACTACTTGAGAATTTATATGATAATGATTCAAGAAGAAGAGTGTATTACAATCCAGGTGGGGTAGTGATCATTGGATCCCAGCTCCTAAAATTCCCATTACAGTACTGCTGAGCTTGAGGCACATGGAATATCTCGTCCTGCAAGTAATCAAAAACAAATCAGAGAGATAGAGAAAGCTCAATCACAGATTACATCGAAGTACCCAAATTCTTAAAAAGGGGATTCTTTTTTTGTTACCATGTAGGGTTCAGGAACAATATGATTGACGATGATCGACATCGGAATCACCCATAAGCTCGTTATAGCTGCAACGGCTAATTTCCCCATAGTTTCCACTAATTTCCCAGAAAAAATAATCAATCAGTTCCAAATTATTCGCGGATCAATCATGGGTTTTCGTGCCCTAACGAATCATCCATAACGGAAATCGAAGTCAATGTTTCAATATTGGGCTTTTACTAAAAGCCCAATTCAGATGTAACGAGAAAGCCCTGTATGTATTTAGATATATTTATAATTCTCGTACCTTAAAAAGTAGATATTTTCTATTAGACCTCAATGTTTTCATAAAACCTTTTAAGACCAAAAAGTTTTGGTTGTTTATTCGGATTTTTATTTATTTTCGCTTTAATATTTTGTCAACTTCACTCGTCGACCGTCGTAGATCAATTATCAACTTTATTTTATGATAAGCATCGCACAGCTGTGTGTGTATTTTTTTTTTTTCTTTGGTAATAATGCCGAGCTGATATCGACATGACTCCGAATGAGTTTGCATTACTCTTATAACGAAAATGATATTCTAAAATCATCATATTATTTCGACATAATTTCACATCTTAGTTTAAGTTCATATATATGTATTAATAGTTTAGTTAGCGAGTTGTTTTTAGTTTAAGTCTACAAATTTAACCATATCATATGGTCCAGGGCCGGTCCTAGGGTTAAGGAGGCCTAAAGCATTTTTTAATATGGTATTTTATAAATATACATTAACTGTCTGTATATGATACATACAATAGAAAAAATACAAAAACTGCCAATGAGGGGTTTCGAACCCACGACTAGATGGGTAATCTAAGTACCAGATAACCAACTCAGCTAAGAAATATTTTGTTAAATAGTCCAAATATTTAGTATTTATTGGGTGGCCTAAAGCAGATGCTTTAGCATATGTTTTGACTTTAGTTTATATTACTAGTACTTTTTTGAGGTGTAAAAGCTGTTTTCTCGTTTGCTTACAAATGGAGACCTAAATAACACTATTAAATTTGCATAAATTCACCGTGATCTTACACATTCTGATTATTTAGAGGGGGTTTTATGATTAAAAGTAAGGTTTCAACTTCCACTAAGTAGTTTAGCGAGGTGAATAATAGTTTGTTACTGATGATGATCATTGGATAGAGTGGGTAAAAAACCAAGCAAAAGAAATGGTCCCAAAATTTGCATGTGGGATTTGATTCAAATATGTCTAAGCAGCATCCGTTGATGTCATAAAGTATCTCATTTTCTTACCTCTCCACATGTGTAAAAAAAGCAAACCACCTTTGCTATATAAAAAGCGAGAGAAACTGCCCTCTTTGAATTATTATATATACATATATCAATACATATACAATTGATGACGTTAACAATCGAGCTAGGTGTTTGTAAGAACTAGGAAAAGAAAAATCTGCATTAATATAATTCTAATCAGTGGAATCAATTAAGGGAAACCCTTATTATAAGTTTCTTATATGGTACAATCATTTTAAAAATTTACAAAGATTTATTTGTTTAGAATAATAAGGCTTTTAGTCTATCTTCTTCGTTTTTATTTTTGGGTTAAAATTAAGCTAGTATGAGATATATCATAGAAAGTCTGAATTTTAATTTGCTATAGTGTATGCTTTGCAGGAGTTTGTGAATTTCGATTGTACGATCTTGTTAATTTTTCAGACTATTAAAATGATCAATGCGAAAACATGTTATTTGATCATGTTTTGCAACTTTCTCTCATGACATTAAATAGTACTATTTACACTTATGAAATATAAATTTCGTACTTGAATTGAGAATTGTTTCTCCTAATTTTTTGACCCAATAATATATTAAATTTTTAAAAGCCAAACAAGAAAAGGGAAATAACGAAACGTGAAAGATGGAGGACATGATGATCAACCATGTGCGTAGTCATCGCACCACATGCCTAGTCGCCAAATCTTTCATTATCCTTTGCTAACCCTTTTATTCTCACTTAATCCATACTTAATCCCCTAATTTAATATCATATACTTACATCTTTATAATTCCACAACTTTTTTAATTGGAGGGTGGTTCTGGTGGTCGTCGTTTAGAGAGGTACGACAAGTTTACCAAATCTGAAGTGGTTCACATTTTACTACCGAGGAATCCAAAGTTATAATTTTTCCACGAGTATACATCACTTATATATTCATTTATAGAAAATGCAATATTTTCAAATGTTTATGATAATTAAGAAGAGTAATGATGGATACAACAAATATATAGTATTAAAATGAAAGAAAAAAAAAAACACATTTTGGAACAGAGTGGATTGTTATTGGTTTCGAACATGAAAGGTTGCGTCTGAAATCTGGAGATCTCACGATGTTAAGGATATATGATTAGTAAAGTACTCATTATCATACCCCCGAATAATTGCTGCGTTTAATAATAATCTTATGTTTTGTCCTCTATCATAAATCCGTAAACCAAAAAAAAATGTTAAATTAAAATAATTGGTCGACACATGTTTATGCAAAAAAAAAACGGAAATTTAGGAAAACAAAAGAGATTATATATTCGTGACTGATAAGGAAAGGAACAGTGACAAGTATCAACAAAAATAATTAGTGCGATTGAAGTCAATTATTAGTTGGTGATTCAATACTTGCGTGCACGATAAAGGAAGCATCTGAGAAAATTATGTTTTGACGATACTGGAATTTTTTTTCCTTTCCTTTTATCATAGACGACATCGTATATAGTATGAAAAAAACATGAGAATGAGAAGAGAAACTCAAACATAGAAGTTTCAAAAATATATATCGCCAGGTCCCTATGCAAAGCAAATGCACGTGCGTCTGATTTGCATCAAAGTTTGTGGACAAATTATTTATTTCCTTTTCGTTTTTTTATTTATCGATATGTTCATTTTCCGTTTATTAAAAAAAAAAAAAATCGTGCTTTACAGATATAGGCTAGGAATGTAAAATGCTCAAGCCGTAAGCGGAATGTTTTTCTGATCATCAAGATCCCTAGTTATTCTTCTTAAAGTCATTAAGACTAATCAAATCATCGAAACAACTAATAAATTAAAGAATTTCATAGACATGAGAGTAAAAGTATTTTTAGTTTAAATTAATTTTGTCAACCAAACAAGATTGCTTTCTTGTATTAATAAATAAATAAACATAAAACTGCTTTTTTGTAAATAGTTTTACACTACAGCTTTTGCTTTTTTTTTGTAAATAGTTTTACACTACAGCTTTTTAAAAACTTCAATATATAAAAATTAAGAGCTCTAGATATCATCTTATTTCTGTATCTTCCTGATTTTATTATCTTTTGATTATTTTTCTTGCATGCATGCATATATATTACAGTATAAATTGTGTTTGTAAATTGTGGTTTGTAAATACTTGTGTTGATTTTCATTAGACAGTTATTTTTCTAGCTTACTCAAAAAAATCAAAGACATATGCATGTATATATATATATATGTATATAATGAGTATATATTAAAAACAAAATCAAATAAATTAACGTATTTTATGTAATCCCGCCACTTGGGAGACAGATCACTAGTTAGTTGAAATGGAGGCTTTCAAGCTTCCGATCCAACGCACGCAATCTCTCTCTCTTCTCTCTTCCCTCTTCTCTCTCTCTCTCTTTCTCTCTTTCTCTCTTTCTCTCTTTCTTTCTCTTTCTAAAAACTCGTCTAATGGCAGAGATCTGCTGCGTCAAGGAGACCCAAGAAGAAGACGTCGAGAAGACCCGACCCGTGTTAGATCTCCCTGATCATGAAGATCCAACGGTCAGCGACGAAGACGGGTGCAAGACTCCAACATCGTCCGATCACAAGATTCCGGAGGTGACGTATACGTTATGCCCACCGGCTCCGAGAAAACCTAAACCGAACCGGTCTTCTGCTACGAAACGAAAATTAACGCCGGTTAATGTTGTTAACCGTATACCGATTGATCTGAGCCGTGAGATCGAGATGTTCTTCGAGGATTTGGACCGTAGGATCAAGAAGTCACGGAAACAATAAAGAACAAGAGACACCAAAATTGTTGCCTTATTGGTAGTGATCGTTGCTCATTCCTAATTCTTGATCTAACTGTGTGGTGGTAATTGATCCTTTGAATTTTTCTTCTTCTTTTTTTTTTGTTAATTATTTTATGTATAATTAATTAGCTAATAACAATAAGAAACTTATGTATCATTTAATTTGGATTTGTACAACTGTAACAAAGTCAAAGCTCACATTTATAATTTCTTCGTTTCAATTTCAACATTAACTTACGTTTTCAATGCATGTATAGTATTAATTAATCTTTTTGATTTTGATATGTCTGATTTTTGAAGAGCAATGAACATATTTTTATTAATAATCGTTTTGTTTGTAAAGCGTAGGAATAAGGACAAATGAGCACATATCTAAATTTTATTTTTGTTTTTTTACTACCAATCTAGCAAATTTGCATGTCTCTACAGTTTTGATATAAAATTATTCTATTTAATATAAAATAAACCCAAAATATGAATGTATAAAACACTAGTGTTAAAATACTATTCTTTTTACATAAATTAGCTCTAATGTTTAAACTATAAACACTACTCCGTAGTCCGTACGTACAATATGAATGTATATATCTTCGGGTTGTTCTAATTAACTGTAGTATTAATTATCTAAAAACATGTTCACATAATTATCACATGCGACAAGGGGCTCGTCCAAAATAACTTAAGAGTATAAATTTAGTTTGAAACTGAATCATATTTTGTCAGTTTCCATTTTTTTTAAAAAAAAATTTATTTTCAAAATATAATTTTAGCGCTTTTTTGTTACCATCAAGAAAGTCTTAATTAATATACATTACACAAATCTAAGTCGTACTCGTACATAAGTAATTAATTATACACTCCATTTATTTACCTTTTTTACAACGTGTATTTACCTGATTAGTCTCTAAAGGCTCATTTTTCCCATGTCGCACAAATGTATACCACTATCATACTTTGATCAGTGAAGAAAAATAAATTTAACAAACCTAATTTAGATTTATCAGAAAAAAAACCTCATACTAGTAATAATAAATATACTCACTGAAAGCAAACATCCTTTGTAATGGATCATGCTTCCTGCTTTGGGTACACCTTGTTATGATCGATGAATGGATTAATATTAAATACTTCTATTTATGTGTGTGCCATTGTATATGCCGGGTACAAATTCCATATATTTGTAGAATTTATTAGATACATATATTCTTCTACTTTCATGTGTGATATATAGAGTACTGATAGTCTGATAGTATTAAACTGTTTTAATGGAGCTGACCGCAATAATTATATACTAGTAATATTAATTAAATGTATAAATAAATAAATAATGATATCTTATTGGCAAAACAAAACAAAAAAATAGAAAAAATGTAATTAATTTTTGTTAGCTCTTATAAATCCAGGCAAAGTGGTCAAAGTTTCCAATACATCGTATCTAATAAAACACAAAGAGTAAAATCACTCTAATCCGGATCCGTGATTAGAAGAATTTTTGCGGGCGGCTATCCGGATCCGTATACAGTAACAAAACAATGTTAATAATATTTTGAATTAAGCCCACGTTTAAAGTCCACAACAGTTGAGGAGGTTTGTTTAGCCCACGTGAAAAGCCCACAAGCCCACATACTTTTTGAGCTTCCATCTAGGGTTTTGTTACTTTCTCTCTCTCTCCTCTATTCAGAAGAACGCAGATCATCATCTCTTCGCCCTACAATCACAATCTGCAAAGGAAGTTGCCTTCTCTCTGTATCTCTTCCTCTCCAATTTCAATCTGAAATTTTGATAACTCGTTTTTTTTTTTTTTTTTTTTTTTTTTTTTTTTTTTTTTTTTTTTTTTTTTTTTTTTTTTTTTTTTTTTTTTTTTTTTTTTTTTTT
>NC_025697.1:627788-645366 GCF_000633955.1 Camelina sativa
TTTTTTTTTTTTTTTTTTTTATCGATGAGATCAATTTCTTCTTTTTTTTTTTTACAAGTTTTTCATCTCCAGATTGTATTAAAAAAACCTCTGTAAAATCGTGTGAATTCATATGTTTTTTAAAACAGTTTGCGGGCCGGATCCGGATATCCAAATTTTATCGGGTAAATTTCCGGATCCGGATAGGCCGATTTACTCGGATATCCGACCCGTAAACAGGCCTAATTTGAAGGACCACATAAAATTGTTTCAAAAGAATGCCATCAGAGCCGGCTCTATCACTCACTTACTTGCAATCCATTAAGCACAATCTGAATATCTTCCTACAAATTTATACAATCTCTATAGTTTGTTTGGTATTGTGTTTAGCGATGAAATAATGGTTAATCTAAGGCCACTAGAATTAAGGCCATTAGAACATGTAGAGAGCAAATAAATAAAGGCATATTCAAGTAGAGCAAGGAAACACCAAGAGCAACAGCATCGAAAAAGCCTTGAAGATAAGAAGATAAGATGAGCTTCTTTTCACTTTCGCCTCCAGTAACAAAGAAGTGAAGGCCCTGGGCAAACATATAGACAATGATGTTATTGTCCAACTGTGTGATCTCAGCTGCATACAGAAGTTATAACCAAACATCACTAAGCGTTTCAAAGAGAAAGGGTCACCAGACAACAACAAACAGAGAGCTACTTACTTGGCTCAAATAGAAAAAGATAAATCATAACAAAACTTACATTAAAAAAAAGACTTAAGAGACAACTTAGTCGACTTGGGGCCAGCACCACCTGAGGCAGGAGGAACTTCATCGTAGTCCATTCCCGCAGCTCCTCCTTGATACATCTTAGCGATGATCGGATTACAAACACCCTCCAGCTCCTTCATCTTGTCTTCGAACTCGTCAGCCTCGAGCCACTGAATCGCCTGCTCAATCGAGTCCTCGATCTTCTTCTTGTCTGCTGCGGGAGGCTTCTCACCGATCTTCTTCTTGTCTGCTGCATGGTTTTCTTCATGTTGTAAGCGTGGTTCTCAAGAGCATTCTTGGGTTCAACCTTCTTCTCGTGCTCCTCGTCCTCAGACTTGTACTTCTCTGCTTCTTGAACCATCTTCTCGATCTCATCCTTGGAGAGACGACCCTTGTCATTCGTGATGGTGATCTTGTTCTTCTGTCCGGTGGTCTTGTCCTCAGCAGATACGTTGAGGATACCATTAGCATCGATGTCAAAGCAGACAGTGATCTGAGGGACACCACGAGGAGCCGGTGGGATTCCGGACAGCTAGAATTTACCGAGAAGGTTGTTGTCCTTGGTTCTGGCTCTCTCACCTTCGAACACCTGGATCAACACGCCGGGCTTATTGTCTGAGTAAGTTGAGAACACCTGCTCCTTCTTGGTCGGGATGGTTGTGTTTCACTGAATCAAAGTGGTCATGACACCACCAGCAGTTTCAAGACCGAGGGAGAGAGGAGTGACATCAAGCAAGAGAAGGTCTTGAACCTTTTCGTTTCCTTCACCGCTTAGAATAGCTTCCTGGACGGCTGCACTGTATGCAACAGCCTCATCTTGAATCTTCCACATTGTTCCTGGTAAAGAAAAAGGGATGCATCAAAATTAAAAGAACATGTAGAGAGCAAATAAATAAAGGCATATTCAAGTAGAGCAAACACCTCAGAAGAAGTGCAACAGCATCGAAAAAGCCTTGAAGAACAGAAGATAAGATGAGCTCGTTTTCAGTTTCGCCTCCAGTAACAAAGAAGTGAAGTGAAGTTATTGTCCAACAGTGTGATCTCAGCTGCACACAGAAGTTAAAACCAAACATCTATAAGCGATTTGAAAGAGACAGTAGGTAAATAAAAAGTGAGGAAACCCCATGAAAATAAATTGTGTAGATGATCTTACCTTCTGTGCGAGCATTGGTCTTAGAGGTCTTTGAGAATACAAATTTCTCAAAACTTAACTTGGCAGCATTAGTTGACCAGTCATCCGAGTAATACTTACATGAGACATTCATTGTTGTAAGACTTCAGGTGTACCTGAAATAGTGACAGAATATAGCTGTTATCACCGTTACAAACACAAAAGCAAGTATTTGAGCAATTTTAGATTTTTGACAAGATATTAAGTTCATACATGTACAAGTGAAGTCAGTCCCATCGAAGTTGCTATCAACAGATTTGGACTCTCAGACTCATAAGCTCCTGAAATCACAGAACAAGAAGAAATCACACATGTTTCTTGAGATTCAGTGTTGAACAGGCAAGACAGAAAATGGTTTCATCCTAAGTAAGTAAGAAAGAAATTTTATCGGAAAAATCACATAAGCAAAGCATTAAACTTAAGACCCAACGCTTTAAGAGACTAACGACAGCCTTAATAATCAATAATCAGGCGAGTACGAGTATATAAAGAGAGGGAGAGAGAGAAAAAAAAATTAGTTTGCTAGTCATTAAGAAAAACAACACACACACACAGAGAGAGAGAGAGAGAGAGAGAGCAGAGACGTAACAACAGAAGAAGAAGCAAGCTCAGAAATCGAATCAGAATCATGGATTCACACATCCGAAACGAGCAGAGGAAGCTGGAACTGAAGGTTTCTTCTTCATCTTCTTCTTCTTCGTCTTCCTCAGGAAGACTCGGTTACTCTGACGAAAACACAGTCCGATTCGGAGTTCGATGAAGTTCTCGCTAACCTGGCAAACCTTCATGAACTGCTCGATTTCATACTCCACAAATTAGAGGAGAGCTTCCCTAACTTCTCATGGACATGGAAGAAGATAATTTCGTATTCCTCTTGGAACAAACGGTTGTGATTAGGTATAAAATTAGAATCTGTGTTTGATTAAGGAATTAGAATCTGTGTTTGATTAAGGAATTTGAATCTGTGTTTGATTAAGGAATTTGAATCTGTGTTTGATTAAGGAATTTGAATCTGTGTTCCGGTTTGTGATTAAGGAATTTGAAATTTGAATTTGAATGAGAAAACAATGCTTACATTGTAATTTTTGTGTAGCCGACGACGAGTGAGACGGCTGAGACTGGTCTTCTTCCGGGCGGCAAGGTCAATAATCCTGCTCCTCCGACCACGGCGGTACCTCCTTTGCCTTCTTCTTCTTAGTTAACCGGAGACTTCTTCTTAGATTTGTTTAACCGGTGCTGGACCACGCTTTGCAGATTACCACCACTGAGATCTTTGCTGGCCCCACGGAGTCTTCCCCACCGGAGCAGAAGAAGTCGTCTCCGGCTACGATCTTGTCTTCTCCCCCAGAGCCAGTGGTAGTTCTGGTCTTATCGATTTGGTCGATTGGTCGGTTAGGTTTTTCATTTACTGATGCTGCGATGTTTTAGGCTGTTCCTGAGACTGTGCTTGCTCTTCTTCGGGGCGGCGAGGTCAACGATAACAACACGGCTGAACAAGCACCACCACCACCGGACACTGTGGACAAGAAGTCTCCCGCTAAGATTGTCGCTGGCCCCAGATCTGATCCCCCAGAGGGATCGGTCGATCGTCCACTCCTCCACTCCTTCCTCCGTAAAAAAACTCCCATCGTCTGCAACCCAGGCTCGACGGTACTGATCTGGTTTCTTGATTTTTTTTACTAACGGTCTTTTTTTTTCTTTTTCTAGGTTAAATCTCCTGTGTCGAAGAAGAGGAAGACTTGAAGGAGCAGGTGGCGTTGTTTTTCACGATTGAATCATTTTAGGAGTTTCTTTCTTTTCTTTTTTTTATAAATATATCAATTACCCTATTATCGAGCATTTAGATGCTAATGATGAACTTTAAGCACATAGCTGGATTCATCATTATCACCTGGTTGGTGGTCTGCATCTTAGTGTTTTTTTTTTTTTTTTTACTTTTTCAACTTAACTAGTCAAATGATCCACCCAGTAACAAAATTCATAGAATCCTTGTTTATTACCATCTTTTTTTCCCCTCCTTCATTATCCCAAAAAATTCAACAACAACAACTGACAAGAACGGTTAAAAAGCCCAATATTCCTAATATTGAAAGATATATATATTACATCAATCATCCGAACATAACCCAATGATACACAAACATCAAAGCCAGACTCCTAAACCAACAGTAAAAAAATAAAATTACCATTGAAAGATTATTACACAACATGAAAAGAACAAGTTCTATAAAACATTCAGAACAAGAGATCTTACCTCGGTTCCAAATAAACAATATGACGTGGTATTCAAGTTTCTCTCTCTTCTCTTTCTAGCCTTTTTTATACTGATTGTATCTAAGAAATAAGAAGACTACTACGACTTAAATCTTAGAGAGTAAGAGGGAGCAGACTGAAAAGAGGTTGGAAGAACCTCATAATGCAACACATTAAAAATCATATCAAAGCTTTACCCCCATCTTCATGATGTGCATATATCACATACCGAAGCTGCATCAAAACAAAAACACACAACACCTTTAATTCGGATTCCTCCGCGCTCTGCTATTTACTTGGTCCGGTTGAGTTAGAAGCAACCTGAGGAGGTAGAGAGCCACCATCAGTACCATTTAATCCGTCGGCAGATTCTTCTGACACAGAAGGTATTATTCTTGCACGTTTTCCATTCACAAAGCATCTCCATTTAGATCAATACTGTATTCTGATCCAGATATTTTCCTACCAAAGTTACTTTCCGCAACATCAGAACTAGCACACAGAGGATTCTCTTCCACTGATACCTGTAATTTAATAGTTCTTGAAATTTTAATGTCTGCATCCGATATACATAAGCCAAAATAAACGGAGAGACACATGCACACACAATGATAAATATACAGATGAAACTATGAATGGAAAGAAGAACAAGCTACGTACCTTGGTATCCTCTGCGCTGTCTTTGTCCTGAATGCTTCCGTTAGTCTTGTAAAAAAAAGATCTTTAGCTTTCCCTGCCCGACCTCCACCTTCTATCTCCTTAAGAGCACCGATCAACCGATCCTTCCACTAGAGAAAAATGACAACAGAGATCTATATAGTTGCAAAGTTTACTATGACAATCAACTCCGTATAAATACACCACACAATTTATAAGAATGGTTATACCACTATTAGTTGACTAATAATGATAGGATAGCAAGTAAGAAAGATCAGCATTAACACACATAATTCACTACATACGCATAATTCATAATTGACAGAAAGATCAGCATAATACACATGAGTTCAGTAATGTAGTCAGCCATCTTATCTCCAATTCCCTGAGAAACACAGAGCTATGTGTAAGTGAAACCAATATTGACAGTGGAAGCAGACATTTTTTGAATTTATTTGGCTGTTTGCACGGTTCGCAAAAGTTACCTTTAACTCCATTAGCTCGTCTCCGTGTGTTCAAAAAAGATTAAATGAATGAAGAAGTTAGCGTGATCCTAAGAAGGGTTATGCAAGCAGATGAAACTGGAGGCTATTATTACCTGTTGGCTGTGTTTAAGAAGTGAATGTACTCATTTATGAGAGACGTCTGTGAACAGAAAACAAATTGCAGAAATATCAGATTTCAAGTTCTGGTCAACCTAAGACCTGCAAAGCAACCATTAGAACAGTGCCCACCATAAAATGAAAACTCAGAAATAGTCACCCAACTTTTCAGATAAGCACCATGTATTGAGGGAGCTGGTTTCGCCAGTCTTAAATCTTGGGAATCTAATAGTGTTCTGCTTGATCTTCGTATACCAGATGCTGAAGGACTACTCTCACATGGTATGCCATTTGATCCAACAACAACTGAAACAATAACATTGTAAGCCACATTTAGCATAGGAAACTTCATAAGATAGAGTAAATCGACTACCAAAGCAATTACTATAGAAATTGAGTAGAGATGAGAATGCATGCCTTCTGCTCCACAAAAAGTATCAAGTTCATATTCTGGTGGAGTAACCCCGCTTACGGCTATATTAAGCAATGTGGAGGTATCATCATCCCATGAAGTGTAGCCAGGAAGGTTGTTTATTTGAGTAGGAAAGGACATGGAAACATGAAGCGACATTTGAGCTGCAGAATTGAGTTGCGGTCAGATTGATTACATGTTGGCCATTTCTTTTATGCCTTTTGAGGCTATGGGTGAGCAGCTTTGCGCTTAGGCCTAGGGGGTGGCACATGTGTTAAAGTCCCATTTTTCTGGACCTTTAAAAAGTATTTTTGGGCATGGCTCCTGATCTGCAGCAAATAAAGCAGGTACATGAAGATTGAGAGGGGAAATGTGCCAAGTTTGTATATTAAACAAAAAATCCAGAGAAGCTGATCTCAAACCTGAATAGTTGTCTTTGAACCAACAAAGTCTTCTATTTTTTTTCCAGTCCCGATCAAACCTAGGGACACAAGAAGATTGACAGCAACAAAGTAAAATTCTTTTTTTCAGAGAAAAAGAGAGAAAAGTCTTTCACACACAAAAGAGAATGTAAACATTACCAAAATCAAGCACTTGCTACACAGAATAAAAAAGTTTAGGACTGGTTGGAAATTGGTTTCATGCATTGCTCTAAAAGCTGAATTGTAGTAAGTTTTTTTCAGTTCTCATGTTGAAACCAAATGCCAAGTCCTTTATTGAACTATTTTCGGCAACCTTAGATAAGATTAACTACACTTGGGTTTTCTGAGAAAAGAAAACATTCATCAAAGACTAATTGAAACTCCGGCCTATCTGATATACAATCCAACCTAACCAATTAAAGAAGACATTGCTGCTTATTTAATAAAATCCAATTACATAGGCAAAAACTCAAGAAGACCAAACTTTGATCTGACAAATTGTTTGCATAAGACCTTAATGTTTATCATTTGTCATTATAAGCAAAAGAACCAACGGAAAGCTAACTCAAAAGAAAGGAGAAACTATATAATAAGCTGAAAAGTAAAGAGGACGTTCGTATCTGCCTGAGGTTGAATACGGAGATGGTATTTTCCACGAAATCTAAAGAATATATTCCAAATTTATTAAGCTTATCTGCAACACAGCTAAGCAAAACAAGGCTTAATTAATAGTAACAAGTAACAAACCTTTTAATTCCGATTCCTCAAGACTCGTTATCTCCTTTGTTCATTCATACATGTGTTTGAATCAGCTATTGAAAACCTGAAATCACAGAACAAGAAGAAATCATAATAAGCAAAAAGAACCAACGAAAAGCTAACTAAAAAAGAAGAGACAACTAACGTCCTTACAAGCCAACCTCTCAAAGCTTGCTTCTGATACCAATAGTTTCTCGTCGCCAGATGTGTCTATCTCATCTTCTTTGGTTGGAGAAGCTAACTGCAGATTCTGTAAAGGTTCCTGGATGTTCAAAGAACTTAATCACTTATATAAATATTATATGATACATGGAGCAACGAGCTATATCAATTTTTAAACACAATGAATGCAGAAGAGCATACCCATAGATGTGAAGCGGCAAGAGTTTCCCCACCAAAAAAGTTCCTTGCGGTCACAAATGGATCCCTGTGCATGCATAAAGTATGAGGGAAGTGTGGTTTTAAGATGTAGAACACCAGACCACTGAAAGGGATACCTATGTCCTGAAACCAATATGAGGAAGCAATATACAGAAAACCTCAAACGTAGGAAAGAGCTATCTTCGGCTGGTAAAGCCATTTTCAGAGCTCAACATTAATTACACTGGTTTTGATAAAAAAAAAAAAGAAGTGTACAAAATCAATCAGAAGCTAAGCAACCCAACATACCGTAATCAAGATATTAATCACTAAAAATCTCTCATTTCACCCAACCCTATCCTCTACATACAGATCAAAACAACACTTCACTGGTCACAAATTCTCCAATTTCCACACTATTTAAAAACAGACCATAGAGAGTGACTAACAGAGAAATCCAAAAAATTGTAGCTTAAAACAGACCTGCATAGATAAAAAGGTCTTGGTGGCTCCCATAAGCAAGCACTGTAGCGTTGAAACCGTGAAAGACCACCCCAGGAATCAAAACCCAAAGGGCTTACTTCTCTATCGAAGATCTGCTTCACGTTATCATCATCTCTCCCGTAAAACGCATCCAGCTGATAGCTTTCGTTTCGGCTGCTCCAAATCCATATTCAAATTTCAAAGTAATAATAATAATAATAACTTAAAATTGACAAAATGGAAAAAGAAAAAAAAAAAAAAAGACGATTACCAGCTCTCGTCATTGCCGGCGCAAATCTCCCGGGGACGAACTCGAAGGACGACCCTGACCTTTGAAATCGAAGACGAATCCAACTCTGTGGTTCTCGCAGGGGTTTGCGGATCCATTCATTCTCTTCCAATTTCAAAATTTTGAGTTTAGTTAGTGATGATCCGTTGGTATTTTTTTAATTGGGTTTATCTATCATATTCAATAGTTTCAAAAAGGCCTTTTTTTTACTTTCTCGGATTTCGGCCCTATTTTGGGCCCATTTATGCCCTGAGTGATTAAGATCGGACGGCTCTCGCTAAAAAGCCTACAATATTACCGTTTCTATATTATCCAACGGTTCACACTGGCCAATCTTTTGCATCATCCAGAACTGCCGTTTGAGGTACAGATTACCGCTAACGTCCGTTTAATCCCATGTGGATTTTTCTTGACTTTCTCAGTTCCATTATCTTTCTTACCACTAATCATTTTTTTTCAATGATATGATCTTACAAATTCAAGTGTATTGTATCTATCCCTTCCTATGCAAATATTAATTAAAAACAGATATGTCAAAGAAAGTATTGATTTATATATTTGTGTTTAGCTTTCATCTCTCCTTTTAATTTTCTTTCAGTTTATTTTATTTGTCAACAAAATTTACTTCTTTAGTTTGGGATCAAAATCATTTTCGTCCGACGGTTAGGACTACGTACCGAGTCAAAAATGGCAAAGACCGGAATAAAGTGTAAGACTTCCCTGATATATTTTTCTTTTTTTTTTAGGTTACTAAAACCGCCTTAGTATAAGCATAAGTTGGTTCATGAACCGGGGTAAACCAAAAAGATAATTTAGAGAAGAAGTTGAAGAGGTGGCGGAAGAAGGTATAATGTGTCAGACAAGATAGGTTAACACTAAACTTTTGAAATTGAAAGTGTTTTTTTTTTGTAGTAGTTTTTGAGGAGTTTTTTTTAGATAGATTAACACTAACTGGTGAATTTTTTTCTTTCTCTAATTTAACGTTATAATGATGATACATAATATTGTTTTGTTAATTTTCTATTGGTAAATAACATGTAACTGTAATTTTATTTATTAAGTTCAGATTTCACTTTTAGGGGAATATGAGATTTTAGTCCTATCAAGGATTTACTTTTGATTTGTACGTTGTATTCAGTATTCACAAATTTAGAATGGCAGGGATCCCTTGTTTCTCTCCTTTCCACTATTCTCCCTCCAAAACCAAATTCACACAAACAACGATGAAGAATTAAAAAAAAAAGTTTGAAATTAAAAAAAAAAAAAAACCCCCCAAAGAACAAAAATCTGGAAGTTTTTGAAACATATGAACAGTAATGGCGTATCGAGGCGGCGAAAACGGGAAATTGGAACGGAGGAAGACGATGACGATGAATTGGGCGGGGTTAGGCGAGGTCGAAGACGACGATGATCACTTTTTCGATAGCTCTAATCGTATCTCTTCCGTCGTGCCTTTGGATTTAGCATCATCTTCAGATGAGGAAGAAGGTGACTTCGACGATTGCCGGATCTCGTTTTCCTCTAACGTACCTTCCTCCTCTCGCGCTGCTCCTGCGCCGGATATGTCGCCGGACTATGATATCTGGATGTCGGCGCCAGGATCTATCACGGAGCGTCGCCGTCGGCTTCGTAATGGAATGGGACTTGAATCTAAGAAGAATATGCTCGGAACTATCTCCATCCAGCGCGTGAGTGAACCTACGGCGGCGGCAACGGCGGGTGGATCCTCCTCAGGTTCTCGCGTTGCGGAATCGAAGGTGGAGGAGTTAGATCAGAATTCTTCTCCGGTGGATCAACGAGTTCATCGATCTCCATCGATGTCGGTTATGCTTGTGCGGTCGAGATCTGATTCCGATATCGAAGCGTCTTCTGCTGAGAAAACGAGGAAAGAGGATATGTTAGGGAAAACGCCGAAATCGCGATTAACTAGAACCACGTCTGCGATTGGAGCTCCGTGTGCGAGGATTTGTCCCTACTTCACCCAAACGCAAGCCTCGCCGTCGAACGCACCAAACGGTCATCAGTCTCGAGGGCAACGTAATGGCGTGCTGCTCTCCTCGGTAGTCTCCAATACTCAATTCAGTGCTTTTTTCTTGATTAAGAATCTTGATACTGGGAAAGAGTTCATAGTGAAGGAGTATGGTGAGAATGGAATGTGGAATCGTCTTAGCGATTTGCAAACCGGTAAGCAATTGACAATGGAAGAATTTGAGAAAACCGTTGGATATTCATCTGTTGTTAAGGATCTTATGAGGCGTGAGAATGCGAATTCCACACTTGATTTTAGGAAATTTAATTCGTATGTGTCAAAGAGTTTGAGAGTAAGCAAGAAGAGAGGAGCTGCTTTGTTAAAGAATATAAAGGGCGTTGCTCATTCTATGAGCTCCTCTAAGGTTTCAGAGAAAGAGAAAGATTCAAATGGTGGTAGTAGTGGTACATACAGTCCAAAAGTAGCGGAGAAGAACAGTGAACAAACGAGCCAATGGGTGAAAGTGAGGCATTCAGGGAAGTCTCATAAAGATTTGAGTGCTCTGCATTTGTGTCAAGAGATTCAAGCTCATCAAGGAGGTATTTGGACTATGAAATTTAGTCCTGATGCTCATTTATTAGCAAGTGCAGGGGAGGATTGTGCAATCCATGTGTGGGAGGTCCAAGAATGTGAAATCATGTCAATGAATGAAGGCAGCTTGACACCGATTCATCCTTCAATGTCTGGTTCTACAGATAAATCTTCTACGGAAGGTGACGCTGCTGAAATGCTACCGGATAAGAAGAAAAAAGGGAAAGGTTCAATGAGTAGAAAAGGAAATCAGATACCAGATTATGTCCATGCACCTGAAACTGTGTTTTCATTATCAGATAAACCAGTTTGCTCTTTCACTGGTCACTTGGATGATGTTCTGGACTTATCCTGGTCTCGGTCACAGGTTAATTTATTATCTCCTTTTCTTGCCAACATTGATGAATGCAACCGTTGATGTCTATTGACAAAGTTAACAATTCCTTACTCGATATGCAGCTATTGCTTTCATCTTCCATGGACAAAACTGTGCGGTTGTGGGATATTGAAACTCAAAGTTGTCTAAAGCTCTTTGCCCACAATGACTACGGTAAGACAGGAATATGTACATAAATACTCATCTTCCCTAAATGTCATATGGTTCTTGGAGATTCATGTCTTCTTCTATTGTTTTTAGTTACTTGTGTACAATTCAATCCATTGGATGAAGATTACTTCATCAGTGGCTCCCTTGATGCCAAGATCCGTATATGGAACATATCAAACCGTCAAGTAGTTGAATGGAATGATCTAAAGGAAATGGTTACCGCAGTTTGTTATACTCCTGATGGTCAGGTACATAATTTTCTTGAATTGTCACGGGAATATACTTGCATAAACGAGCTCGTATTGATATCTCTATGCTCTTTGGTAGGCTGCATTTGTTGGTTCAATCAATGGGAATTGTCGGCTTTACAGTGCAGAGGGTATATATGCTAAAGACTTATTCTGTTTTGTAAACGATCGTATATTAACTTTAAATTCTTCAGAAAGTTTGTAAAATTTACTTTCTCTAATGATTGATCAGATTGCAAGTTGGATCAAACAAACCATATTGATCTGCAAAACAAAAAGAAAGCTCAAGCTAAAAAGATCACAGCTTTCCAGGTTCCACTCTTATGTTAAAACGTTTAAATTGTTGTTTTCTTTTGCTTGTAGATGCTTTTTCAACTTACCGTTGGGTTGCATATAACAGTTTTCGCCGGTTAATCCATCGGAAATGCTTGTAACTTCTGCTGATTCACGCATTCGGATTCTTGACGGTACTGAACTTGTTCAAAAATTCAGAGGTATGAATGTCACTCAATCAACTCCATTCGTTTCTTCGTTCAGTTTCACAAAGTAATAATTTTTAATCTCGTATTTACCCATAATCCAGGCTTCAAAAACGTTAACAGCCAAATGACAGCATCTTACACCGTAGATGCAAAGCACATTGTCTGCGCAAGCGAAGACTCACAGGTTTACGTGTGGAAACACGAGGAGCCACGACTAGGAATCACCGGTAGAAAAACCGTCAACATGTGTACATCTTACGAAACCTTCCCTTGCAAAGATGTTTCTGTGGCAGTCCCGTGGAATGGCGTTGTAAAAGGTGAACCACCGTCCGCACAAACCCAATCGAAAAGAAACCCGAAAAAAACTTCAACTACCCAGGAAAACGCGACCACAAATAAAAAAACAGGCCTCCCACCGTTACCTAAGAAGAACAATGAGGGCACCACAGATGGAGCAACAGAACAACATCAAGAAGACGATCCCATGACACAGATCCCACAAAACGAATCAGAGAACAACACAGGAGAGTCATTAAAGCATGGGGATTCACCTTCTTTATCAATATCCTCTCGGATTTCATCTTGGTCTTGGTTTGATAGTAGTGGTAGTCATGGAGCACATGCGGTTCAGCCAACAGCTTGGGGAATGGTGATCGTTACAGCCACAATCAAAGGCCAAATCCGGGCTTACCAAAATTTTGGATTACCTCGCAGAGTCGGTCGTCAAGGCTCTCTTTTTTGACACAACCGTTCTCAATTCTTGTACATATATATGTATATTTTATACGGTGTATTATGTATAGCTCTCACGTATTCATGCATAGTCTACTGAGTTTAATTTGTATACTGTATACACAGTCAAAGAAGAAGAAGGAAAATTGATACATAGAGATTTTAAATTCTGATGTAAGAGTCTCTCTACCTTACAAAACGAACACAGATCCAATACCGTAGGAACATACATACAGACAAGAGATTACAAGAGCAGAGTCTGCAGAGACCGCACTTGTATGTATAGCTTGAAAATGTATTAAACGAGGATTAAAAAAACTGATTTGTAAAAAAAAAAACTGAGTTATATTCCTTAAACTTACAGTTTCGGTGTTGGACTATAAAATAATCATGTCCGTACGAATTCATGCTAGCATGGAGCTTACCTGACTGACATCCCTAGTTTTAAATTAGAACCTAGAAGATTGTAAAAACCGTTACGCTTACAAGTTACACCTGACCTGAGTTTAGAATTAACTGGTTAATTTGAATACTATAATTGTATATTGTTGTTGAACCCATATTTCTTTAAAGAAAGAAATAGAAAGCTACAAAAACAGTATGATGTGGTCCAAAGGATAAAGTGTTTTTGTCTCTCGAGGTACACTGGACGAATCATATGGTCTATTGTCCATACCAGTTTCTTTTCTCCTTTTCTCCTTTTCTCAATTTCGAGCTTCTATAATTGTAACGGTACTCTGATTGTGTTGTGTATGCTATTTTCTTTTTGTTTTTCCATGTCTATTCATTAATTTTTATTTTTGTCAATGTAAAACTAGAAATAAGATTATTATTCTGCTGTTTTACACACACACCGAACAAAAAAAATTACGTTATTAAACCACGACGAGTTGGTCTAGTTAATGGAGCTACCCACCGTGCATGCTAAAACTCTCTTTTTTACTGCCAATAAATAAAATAAAACTGTAACTTACCTTCAAAACGGTTTCGTGGTGTAGTTGGTTATCACGTCAGTCTAACACACTGAAGGTCTCCGGTTCGAACCCGGGCGAAGCCAATTCCTTTTATATTTTTAATCTCTTCGATTTTTGCTTAATTGCCCAAATAAGATAATCATTTTCCTCTCTCTCTCTCTCTCCAAAAATTATATACACAACTTTTGTTTTCTTTTTCTTTCTACGTTTATTGTTGTGTTTTCAACCAAATCTCTCTCTCGCTCTCTCTGTCTCAAACTCCAATGGCTCACCAGGTATACTCCTAATCATCTCTTTGTCTTTCGCTCTTTAACACAAAGAACTTTTTATATATATAGATTTTTGTAAACTATGTAATGGATGTGATTATGTATAGGAAGAAGGATGGCCATTGGGTCTGAGACCTGTAAATGCAAGGATCGGAGGACTCACAATAGGAACTCAGCATCATCATCATCATGAGCAAGTCTCTGCTGGTTCCATCTCCTTCAGCTCTCTTCACTCTCCTTCTCCCTCCTCTCACTCTTCCTCCGATCTTGATTCCCAGGTCAGATATATATATATATACACCGCTACTTATACTGTAAATATAGGCATAGCTAGCTGCATTACACATGTATCATATATGGACTATATAATATAGTAAACTATTCACGGGATGGCAGGTTCTTATCTTGGTCGAATCCTTACATATCCCTCTAAAAATTCTACCATATCTGGAATGAACTATTTTTAGTATACTGATTTGCTTGAAAAATTAATACTCCTAGTTGATTACAGTTTTATCTATGTGTTTTTCTTTTTCTTGCATATTAATTGATGAGCCGTTTGAAACTGTCAACGGTTCTTTTTTCTCCTCAAGGAAACTTAGAAGGAAGATAATGATTATACTTTGACTACTAGTTTGGATCTATCTATTGCATTCAGTCATTCACATTCTCTTTCGTTTACAAAAATTAAAATACAATAATAGTACTATTGTTTTTGTTGGTTGAGATGACTTCAGAGCGAACGTGAACCAATTGTGTTCACTTTAAAGCTGTGATGGTTTTGTCTGAAAAGGGCACGTTTGTCGGAAATTGTTAATTTCTTCAAAAGAAAGTTATTTTTAATATAATAATGACCAAAGCAAATTTCTCGAATATTTTGTCACCTTTTGTCTTTTGATCACACCGTATTGGAAAGTGAAATCATTTAAAATTTTAGCAATAATCCGTTTAAGAATAACTACCCGATTTCACACACTTTTTTTGTCATTTACGTAAATTTGTGGTTTGAGTTCAGCTTTCTGTCATTCTGCCAAATTTATAATTAAAATGTAAGAGGTTCCGTCTTTTGTGCATTTTAGCAAAGAAGTTATGTTTTTTATGTCTAATAATTTCGCCATTTTACCATAGTATTTTTTAGGTTATAGAATATATATAAAGATAATTTATTTGCTAGAAAATCCAATGATGATTTTTCTTTTGTTCATTGTCATTGTGTATGATAGATAAAGGGATAAAAACAAAATGGTACAATCATTTCTTACCAGTTAGCACCATACTTCTCAATTTTAGCATTATCATTAATTTCATAAGCTTAAAATTCTATTTGGTTATAAATCAGATTTTAGTTTATACTTAGTAATCTGTTTTTGGTTAGCACTCACCATCCTAATAAAAATGTCGACCTCTTCTATGAAACCAAAAACTTAACTTTATAGTTATTGCATCTATACGCTAAATATAGCATTTTACACATCTCTTTTTTTTCAGTCGATGGGATCATTTTTCCGCGATAGGAGCTACACACTAGGAAATCTAATCGGGATATCAAGCTTTCTTGAACTTTCGAGAAGATCAAACCGAACAAGGATAGATCAAACGGCTGCTAGAAACCATCAACACCAGAAGAATCTAAAAACTTACAAGCCATGGATTTTCTCTATATGTTCAAAACTAAGCACAAATGCCACTGTCATTTCCCATAACAGGATTACAAACGAAGAGAATAATAATGGTGGTCGTAACAATGTGCAGTCTCTTGGACATTTTCTCATGGTGGAGAGACGAGCCGTCGGATCAACCACACGGTCCACACCGACAATGTGAATGATAATGAGATGTGTGATGTGATTTCTCATTTGCTCATGGTCTAACGTAACAGATTTTGGTTGTCTTTTGTATGCGAGTTTGTTTGTCTTAACTGGGAGGTTGAAATGATTTTTCCTTGCAAGAGTTGTATCGTTATGCATGTGATATGAATACTTGAGTAGAAGGTTATATTATATGAATAACATTTTCTATCTTATGATCTCGGGAAACTTGATTTTACGTCTTTTTATATTTGTGTTGACAAGTTAAATATTACGTTACATACATATAAAGGAAAATATTTTAGTAGTTCATTAAATCACTTTTTGGTTTCTGACTCTATGTTCTTTGTAGTTCATACAGATTCATTCTCTCTATTCACTTATTCAGTGTATTATTTTATTTTTAATTTTTAATTAAGCTAAATTAAGTATTTGAAAGACCCAAAAATAAACGAAAAACAGTTAAGCTAAATCAAGTATTTGAAAGGCCCAAACATAAACGAAAACAGTGATTTGTATAAAAAGAAGCCCATTAATAGAAAAGTCCAACATTAGAAACTGTGTCGTTTTACTCCGTGATCTCGCGATGGCCAGGGATATAATTGGAAATAGAAAAATTTGAAATTGCTAAAAACCCTAATAAGAATATTCCTTTTTTATTTTATTTTAAGAAGACTATAAATTGGTTTCGTCTTCGCTCTCTCACAATCTTCTTCTTCGACTCTCCTTGGCGGCGCACTCAAAGAGAGATTCAAACAACTCAGGTGAGTGATCTCAAATCATCCGCTTTCCTGATTTCGTATTTTTACTGTCTTACGATTAGTGGTGGAAGCAGATCCTGGAATCTAGAAATCTTCAATAGTTGCTAGTACTACTACATCGCGATCCTGGAATCTAGAAATCTTCACTAGTTGCTAGTACTACTACATCGCGATCCTGGAATCTAGAAATCTTCACTAGTTGCTAGTACTACTACATCGCGATTTGCTTATAAATCCTTTTTGAGAAATTGAATAGTTCGTAACTAGAATCGATTTTGGAATCTTGAGAGCTTTGATTGTAGTTGCATACAAAGTAGATCTGAGGTTTCTTGTTTGTCTTTTCTTTGTCATTGAATTTGCAAAGAAAATGGTGGCGACTGGCTTGTTCGTGGGGCTGAACAAAGGACACGTTGTTACAAAGCGAGAGCAACCTCCTCGACCTAACAACAGAAAAGGGGTAAAAGCTTCTTTTGTTTCTTAAACTCTTTAGCTCTTTTGTACTTACTTCTTTACTTGCTTTCATGTTTTAATGGTCAGTTTTGTTTAACTTCTGTGCTTGGTTAGATTTTAAGTAGAATAGGTCAAGATCATGGGTTTTTTAGTATAACTTATAGGAAAACAAAACAATTGGAATCGCTGCTTACTACAGATTATTGAATATGTAGAAAGGGATTAAGTTCTATTGTCTTTATCACAGTATGATATTGTTGTATTTTTGATTCTTTGTAGCCTTGTTCAAAATCCGATTTGCCTATGTTACTCTCTTTTTGTTTTGTTGTTTTGCGGTAATCTGTCTCCATTCTAAGTGTTGTTATCATTTTCATCTGATGAGTTATATCCTGTTGAGGGTTTTTCTGATATGAGTATTTTCTTTTTTTTTTGTTAACAGAAAACAAGCAAAAGAACTCTCTTTATCAGGTCCCTCATCAGGGAAGTTGCTGGTTTTGCTCCTTATGAGAAGAGGATCACTGAGCTTTTGAAGGTCGGTAAAGACAAGAGAGCTCTCAAAGTTGCCAAGAGGAAGTTGGGAACCCACAAGAGAGCCA
>NC_025697.1:647210-659841 GCF_000633955.1 Camelina sativa
CTTTACTTGCTTTCATGTTTTAATGGTCAGTTTTGTTTAACTTCTGTGCTTGGTTAGATTTTAAGTAGAATAGGTCAAGATCATGGGTTTTTTAGTATAACTTATAGGAAAACAAAACAATTGGAATCGCTGCTTACTACAGATTATTGAATATGTAGAAAGGGATTAAGTTCTATTGTCTTTATCACAGTATGATATTGTTGTATTTTTGATTCTTTGTAGCCTTGTTCAAAATCCGATTTGCCTATGTTACTCTCTTTTTGTTTTGTTGTTTTGCGGTAATCTGTCTCCATTCTAAGTGTTGTTATCATTTTCATCTGATGAGTTATATCCTGTTGAGGGTTTTTCTGATATGAGTATTTTCTTTTTTTTTTGTTAACAGAAAACAAGCAAAAGAACTCTCTTTATCAGGTCCCTCATCAGGGAAGTTGCTGGTTTTGCTCCTTATGAGAAGAGGATCACTGAGCTTTTGAAGGTCGGTAAAGACAAGAGAGCTCTCAAAGTTGCCAAGAGGAAGTTGGGAACCCACAAGAGAGCCAAGCGAAAGAGAGAGGAGATGTCTAGTGTTCTCCGCAAGATGAGGTATAATTCTATTCTCTTCTTTTCCATCCTTCAATCTTTAATTATGCAGCTAACTAAAAGACTTTGCTCCTTCATAATGAAATGTTTTTCTGTTTTGCTGATTTAAACTTGGTTTTGGTATTTTTGCAGGTCTGGTGGAGGTGCTGCTGCAACTGAGAAGAAGAAGTGATGCAGTAGTGACTCGCGTTGGTTCAGCAGCGTGGTTCCTCGAATTTTGTGTTTTTAGAATTTTTGCCTAATGTTTCTTTGGATACTTTGTAGCAAAGATGATTTAATGTTTGAAATGAAACGAAACCATTTTGGAGCGACTTGTCTTCTGATTAACCGGGTGTGTGTCTTATGTCCGGTTCAATCCGGTTTAGAAACGAACTTTCCTTGACGACCCATGTTGTAGTCTTTCGTTATTGGGCCTACTTCGAGATTTCAAATATTCGTTACAATGATTGCTCAATCGATGTTGATGTGCTTAAAAGTTGGAAATGTTGGTGATCTTTAAAAGTAGTAGTGAGCTAAGCAAAAACGGTCCACAAAGCTATTATGTTTAATGTGATATATGTAATACTGATATGTGACGATTTGTTAGGCCTCGTGTGTTTTCTTAAGGACCAAGCAACTTTTTATGGGCAGTCATCATCATCCGTCACAATCATCTGTTATCGGCCACTATGGCCGATTTTCTTATAAAAAAAAATTATTTGGGTAAAAAGTTAAATATAGACTGATGTAAGTCGGGACGAAACTATTATCCTTATAACAAGAAAAAAGAAACATATGAACGTTTATGGATATGCATTGGTACACATACGTGTGTTAAATGTGGTTCTTAGTTATTGGTCAAGTTAAAAAGGATAGCAGCAACTTGAGGTGCATGGCTTGTGTTATTAAAGGAAATCAAATTGTTGTACAAATTTGAAAATGATTGGTGCATGTACCAATCACATAGCACATATATGTAAATCCATTGTGACGTCAGATATGTGAGAAATTTGTACGTAAAGGTGGTGAATAACCTAAGGCCCCGCCTTGATTGTGGGCAACGATTGAGACAAGTGAACAAAAAGAAAAGAAAACTTCTTTTACCAGTAAACTGACAAAGATGATACATGTATATCTATGAGGAAAGAAAAGAAATCTACGGATAGTTTATGATTCCCTTACATCCTAAAATTTAAGATCCATGAAACTATTGAACTCCGATAATTTGGATCTAACTGTTCACATTAATATTGGTTTGAGTCAACGAAAATTTAGGCTGGCTTAACAATAGGGCTTGCAGACTTTATACTTGGAAGTTTAAATATGTGAGTTGCCTTGAAACCATATTTCTGAAAGAAAGTTAATTAAAATTAATCACGAAATGGAAGGTCCCATCTAATACTAGTTTAATTAGTATGTGAACACAAGAACAGTAATGTAATTAACTATATTTGTTACTAGTAATAGTTTATATCGATAATCATAATTAGACTCAACAACAAAAAATGGAGCTAATTAATTAGCGGGAGATTGTCAATGGTAATGATAAGAGTAGGCGTAGGAGTTGCATAACGTTGTTAAGGAAATCGTCGACAATTTTACTTAGCCATATCAAAAAGGTCCAGAGTTGAGGGACCCCTCATTGTTTTTTTTTTTGGGGGTTTGGCCAAAATTTATAATGAGGGGAATTATATAAATAAAATTTTGGCAAAGACTAGCTAGAGAGTGGGCACACTCTTGGTTAGAATATTTCATAGGACAACTAAATATCCAACACATGCACTATAGAATATAGGTCATAGTCTAGATATATTCATATAATTGAATATTTGAATCATTTCGATCCTGTATTACTATACTACTACGCAGAATGACATAGCGGACGCAATTAGTTTTGAAGATTTACCAATCTTACAATAATATAAAATTAGAGAATTTTAAGGAAGAAAATAATATTTTTCAGTGATCATATATCATTCCATTCATACAACAATTATTCTTGCACAGACTTCGGTATATTGTTTTTATATATAGTACCACTACCAATTGGAGCCTGAAGTCCAAGTACCACAACACTACACTATGACACTATTAACGAGTAAACAAAGATCAGTCAAGCGAAGGAACTAGTCTCAGAAAAGTAAAAGCTGCGAAGTTACTGTAAAGAGAGAATGAGAATGATCTTCGCAGAAAACTATACATGGAGGTATCTTGTTGCATACATTATTTTTGGCTAGTGCATATAATAGAAGACTATATTATACTTATATAAACGCAAATTGTATAAGTACATACGCATATATAGCATACTTGTTTATACATTCATGTGTATGTTTTGTCCCTATATGTATAGATCCTGATGTTTATACATTCATGTGTATGTTTTGTCCCTATATGTATAGATCCTGATGTTTATACATTCATGTGTATGTTTTGTCCCTATATGTATAGATCCTGATGTTTATACATTCATGTGTATGTTTTGTCCCTATATGTATAGATCCTGTTTGGGTTTTCGGGTCAAGAAGGTTCCATGCTCTAGACTTATAGTGACAAAAAAATTTTATAGTTAAAATATACTCCTTCCGTTTCAAAATATAAGATGTTTTAAATAAGTTTTTTTATTTCATAATTTAAAATGTTTTCAAATTTTTATGCAATTTTTAAATTAGTTTAATATTTTATATTATATAATATTATTTTTTATTGGTTGAACTTGTAAAAAGTAAAAACTTGTTAATCTGTGTGCTTTAATTAAAACATTCTATATTTTGAAACAGAGTGAATATATGTTATATTGTTCTTATATCAATATTACCACCAAACAACTTTAAACGTGGAAGTCCCGCATATATGTGTGTATCATCTTTTTCCACGTGACGTTAACACGAAATTTTCTATTATCAACAAATATTTACCTACAATATCCCAATGTGGAAAAACATTGTTCAGATTCGCTGGTCCGCCTTCAAGGTCTGGTTTGTACCATTTAACGACCTATGCTATGACAATTGAGTCATAGCCTATGACCGAATCTAAGACTTGGATACGAATAGAATATTTATAATATACGAGTACACGACCATGAAGATAAATGGAAATAGCTCCAACCATTCGTTCTCTTATCCTATGATTGGCCCGTACTAATAATTTTGTTGAATTTATGATCGAGACATATATATATATATATATATCGTGAATTTGAAGCCTCACTTTGCCAATATATACTCTTTAATGTCAACGGACTTGCAATTAAACAATCAAGTTGTATATATTTACTAATTTTTTTTTGGTAAAGATTCTAGATATCATGGAATGGTAAAATTTGTGGTTAAAATTCAGCAGTACTAATATCACCAATTTTAAACAAAAAAGAAAAAAAAAAATTGGTGATGTGGAATCAGAAGTACCGAGTTTAGTTGTCAGTCACATGTAAGGGGAAAAAAATCAGAAGTACAGAGGTTTTGGGATTTTGTAGTGAATTTGTTTTTGTTCTTTTGGGAGGCTCGAATTCTCATGCGCGTGCATCGAAGCGCGTGTAATTTCTAGATCGAATCTCTCGGTTCTTGCGCGTGGCTCCCACCTCCCCTGACGCACCGTTACTTTTGTCGCCTAGTGGTCCGTGATGGTCACGAGCCTCTTGCTCTCTCCCTAGGCGCGTCGTTTTTCTTGCTCCTTTGTTCCGACATTGATTCGGTCGTCGTTAGATTTCAGTCTCCTTTGCGTATTTGTTTATCTGAATCCAATAAATATTTATATTCTATTGTTCGTAGTACTGTTTTTTTTTTCTTTTTTGGCAGCAAAGTTCATACTAACTAGTGTCTAGTAGCTAATTACACATTTAATAATGTTTTCAAATCTTCATCAACATCAAACCTAAACTCAATTCAGACATTCTCCAAGATTTGTCTTCTACTTGGTAAAGCAACATTCCTCTAAAGTCCTGTGTTTATCAATATTTATTTTCCGTATTAGTTAACACTTTCACTCATGTGGTACTCAACTAATAACCATCTTCTTTATTAAAAAGTGAAAAACCAAATAATTTATCATTTGTTATCCTCGCTATATACAAGTTGGTTTTTTTTTGTCGACTTATCTTCTTTCGTCGTTTTCGAAACCGATCATATGCATTACCGACGATCATGCATGCATTGCGCAAAATTAATCTATTGATATATTTAGTAGGGCGGGTTGATCTCCACTATATATGTACGTATTTTTATACATAAACACACGAGAAATATTATCTTTACTATGAAATATTTTATAGTTTTTTTTTGATAATTTGAATAAGCAAAGACTGGGGAACTAGACAATACTTCTCGGGGGTCACAAAGAACGTTCCTTTGCAGAGCATAACGAAATCATTGTCCCTTAATTACTTCCAGTCTTTTGCACTTATATATCATTCTATAATCACTATGCTTGATGCAAGTACTATAAGGTAATACTATTACTATACAATTAATCACTATCACATATGTCATATAATTTTTTCCCATTTAAATTTTTATTTAGCACAAAAAAAATATTCAAGATATGTAAATCATCACACGTTTTTAAAACACTCTGTTATATATGTCATTATATATATTTGCATGTACTAATTGTTACAAAATCATATGCGATGTCGAACAAAAATAGAAAAACACTCAACAGTTGAAAATCATTGTTGTAGTAATGCGTGTTAAATTGAAAATTTAGTTCAAAAAACCTACGCATTCGAGTATACGTAGTTTAGTTAGATGTTCAAATAGCTAGCTTGTAGATAAAGTCTCAAATAGATTCTTCTTTGCTTTACATCAAAATCATAAAAAAGTCTAACTAAAGTATTCCGTAAAAGACTCTATAATTTTAAAAACGGAATAATCAGAAAACTATGCGGAATTTGGACCGATTTCATAAACTCGTAAAGTTATAATTTAGAGTCTTTTCATTTGTTTATAAGAAATTAGACTCAAAAGGTCTCCACAATATAGTACTTAGTAATGACAAGTTCATAACTTCATATACGGCTTAAAGGAAACATAAAATTCTTACAAGTCACCTGTACTAGAATTCTTATTAATGCGCTCAAACCTATCAGTATCCTTGTAACTAAGTTTATCGTAATGTGTGTGTATATATATATATATTTGTATTATCGTGAATTACATTTGCGACCAGAAATTTACGTACACCAACTTTAAATTCCATTTTAGTTTCGAGACATTTTAATTAACTAAATAAATGTGTCATACTTTGTCATGGTTATACGTAGCTGCTGCTACAGAAATACTTTGTTTTATGTACTGCATTGGAGTTGATCATGTATAAAACCCCATTCAGTATTATAAATAAGTAAAATATATTACTAGAACATACTACACGCATGTATGATTATATCTTCATACTAAAACATGAAAAATAAAAATTGCAATATAAAAACCCTAATTTAAACCTAAAAACACCAACCAGGATAATCCAAAAAAAAAAAGGGACGACAGAAAACAAAAACCTAGTAGATCGATTGATGTACTAACTTCAAACCAAGTACATAAGATCATACTACACCCAACAAGAAATTAATAAGAGCATCATCATCATCACAATAGATTCCTCAGAGAGATGAGTAACTGATTATATATTACTAGTAGAAGAAGAACTGAAATTATTAGAGACGTCACTCCACGAACTAGTTGCCGCAGCTGCCGTGGGTGCTGCAGCAGCGCCATGAATATTCCAAAGCTGTTGTTCGTTTCCAAAAAGCTGTCTAGACAAGTTGAGTTGATTGTTACTATCTTCCATTTTCACTGAAGCTAATTGCGAGGCGGTGGCTGTAACCATAGCTGATGAAGCAGAAGACGAAGAGGAGATAAGGTTATGGAAAATGTTCTTAGGTCGGTACTGACCCGACCCGGTAACTAAACCATAACCCGGATTTTGCTGCTCCATTTGCTGTTGATGATCAAACGGGTCTAAGCCACCTAAAGGAAGTTGGTTTGTTGCTGGGAATCTCCACTGGTCAAAACCGGTCAAAAGAGCCGCCGCTCCTCCGCTTCCGCCGCTGCTTCCACCGCCTATATGGTAAGAAGGAGCTGACACGGCACCGTATTGTAAGGTGAAGTTGTCAGTGAAGTCTAGAGGAGGCATGAGCTTGAGAGGAGGCAAAGATGATCCAAGTCCAAGTATGTTGTTGTTGTTATGATCATGTCCGGGGATTAGTCCTGCGTTGTAAGAAGACAGCAACGAGCTCAGAGACGATGAAGAAGACGGTGGTCCCATCTGATTGTTAGCCATGGCTCGGTGGTGGTATTGTTCGTTGCTTGTGGTGCTGTCTTGTGACTTGCTATTACCGCTACTGCTGCTACCGCCACCTCCACCGCTGCTGTTTTTGGTTCTTTTGTTTCTACGACAACCGCCACCGACGGGAACGCTCCTTAGAGCACCGCCACGTGTCCAGTAACGACGGCATGACTTACAGAAGTGGCGAGGTTGAGTGAGACTGTAGTTGTTGAAGTAACAGAATTTGGTGTTGGTTGAGTCACATCTTGGACACTTCAAGGCAGTTTCAGGCAGTGGTATGTTGGCTAGCCTTGCCCTTTCCGCCATCGAACCTGGCCGGATTAACCCACCAGGTCCACCGGGACCACCGGCTCCACCGTTACCGTTGTTGTGGTGAAGCTGTGGAGGCGTTTGTTGCTGTTGCGGTGGGAGGGGATGGTGAGGGAGAAACTGCTGGTTGATGTTGTTTCCCGTGAATCCAACGGTGGTTGTGATTGGTTGATGCTAAAGAGAGCAAAAAATGATTCAAAAACAACGCAAAAAGTTGTAGAATTTGTGAAAAAAATTAATAAAGAAGGGGAAGAAAGAATTAATTTTATGAGTATATTCAAATTCAACCACAAAATATACAAAGATTAAAAGTGACAAAAGGAACAAGAATATTATTATCCTCTTTTCTTGTTTGTTTAATCTTCTCTTTATGTCATTAAAAAGAATGATTCTTGAGTCCCCTCATAAATTATAAAACCACCAAACCCAACAAAACCCATTAAGAAATAAAAAAAAGAAGAGACCGGATCAAGAACTTACTTGTTGTTGCCAGTTTGACGAATCAGGATAAGTAGGAAATGAAGAAAAAACCATATTTGATCTTTCTTCTTGGATGATATTTCTCTCTTTAGTTTTTTTTTTTATGGTTTTGTTTTTGAGCAAATAAAGGAATTAAAGCTTTTTTGTTTTGGTGAAGGCTTATATGAGAGAAAAGAAGAGGAGAGGAGAGCTTAGAGAAAGATAGAGAGAGAAGGCAAAGGTAAAGGAAGAACCTTTATTCATATATATACATACCCACATATGTATATATATATAGGAATATGTTTGAGTATTATATTGATTATTTTATAGATGAATAAAAAATATAAGATTTGAGTGTGTCCACAGTGTTATTGCAAGGCTCTTTTTGTTTTATATATTATATACAAATTTGCTTAGGGTTTTGGGAAGGTGGAGGAGAGAGTGAGTATGTTCAATTGCTTAACTCATAAGTTTCTTTCTGATTCTCTCTTTCTGTCAATACTGCTATCTGTACTGTGTGTGCTAATTATAAATATATATATATATGTATATATATATATATTAAAAAAGTACTAAGCTTGACTGGTTGTGTTTTTCAAAAATCAAAGTCGGTAAAATTCATAACAATTTAAATACATAAAAAGATACCACACTAAGAATGATAAATATTGATGTTTGTCATGAACTTTAGAAACATTTTATTACCATGCAAAATATCAAATACAAAATAAAAGATGATAAACGTACGTAAGAGTTGGGTATAGGTGAAGTTAGTATTCAAGAAAAAAACTGCAGTTGTTATATCTTAGTTCTTGTATAAGAAAATTAGAGCTGACACTAGCTAGTGCTTTTATATATGGATTATATCAGCTAAATTTTTCATTATTTTCATTTAAGTAAAAGAAATGATGTTATTTTATGTTTTGGATCCGCCACTGCAGCTAAGTTATATATGCATTTAATTGTGTTATATTACGTGTATATATACCTCAGCTTTAATTAATTAAGTAATTAAACACTTATCTTGAATATATTAATCGGCAGTAATATCAGTAAAGAAAGAGCTCTCTTTAGTGATGTGATGATGTCGGGGACGATTTTGTAGATTTCGAAATGTGTAGATTTACTGAACAAAGGATAAACAAAATGTGAAATATAAAGTCAAACATATTGACGCATAATGAAAAATAAAAAGAGAAAAACGTAAATCATATCAAGAAATTAACCGTCAGCCAACAAACTTGAAAACATATGAGACCAAGCTAGAAAAGAAATATCAACGAAAATGATTGATCACAATTTCACATACTTAACGATGAATCTTAACAAGATGAGGTTCCACTTCTTTCAAAATACGAATTAAACATAAAGGAGAGGTTGGACTAAATGGAACAACACTAATTACTCGTAATATATTTAAAAAAATGATTAAAAATTGTTAGAGATGAGTTGATTAAGTTGAAATACAGGAAAATTTAAAAATGTATATAAAGTAAATTAATTAAAACAGTCCAACATTCTTCCGAAGTGTCCCCAACTTGTTTTGCTTTTCTTTCCCTCGAACCGCCGCGATGTCTTTTTTCTTTTGCATGGGAATTGGAATTTTAGATTTTTCGTAGTACACGCGCGTAATTTGAACACCTAACTTAACTATATAAATCGCCTAACGCTATTTCGGGAACCGGACCTAACCGGAAACTTAAATTGTTTAGTGTTTTAGTTACATACAGTACAGTAAACAAGATAGCCAAGGTTTAATTCGGCTACGTTTGGTTTAATTCAATAATCCCAGATAAAAGTAAACCGACTCGGTTTCTGGTGAGATATTACACGAAAGTTCCAATAAAAAGGAAAATTGGATAAACAAACATTTGTTGGCCTATGAATTTGTCATTTTACAGTCTCTCCCAGTTGAACATTAAACCAGATGTATAATTTTGTAGTATACCAATTAGATCATCACTTGCTCTTCTTCTTCTTCTTGGAGACTTTGGGAATAGAATCTCAGTTTTCTTGGTCAGCGAGTATCAATGGATCCCGAGTTCCAGCAAACCGGGCCTGAGGTTCCAGAAGCAATGCAAGAACTGGAGGAAGAATGAGCAGAGCTGTGTTGAGATTGCTGCTGTGTAGATGATGAAGAAGAAACTCTGTTTTGTTGTTGCTTTTGTTCTTGCATCAGTTTTAAAATGTAAGCATCGTCATGCACCGAGAAAGGTGTGCTGCTCACAACAAAGTCAAGGGGAAAGAAACAAAGAGAAGATTTCAATTCCGGATTTAAGACATGACAAAACTGATTTTGATTTTGATTGAATAGAAATGTTGTTTACTACCTATTGAAGTCGAGGTGTACAAGTTGCATATCTTCAGAAATCTCGATTTCCACTACTGCGTGAGGATTTGTCTATAGAGAGATTTTGAGATGGAGACAGATAAAGATATCGAAAACATGAAAAAGAAACTAAGGAAGACAAGAGACTAAACATGAAACTAAGGAAGACAAGGGATTCAAAGTACCTCAAGTAGAATGAATGGTAAAGTAAATCCTTCTGCTGGGCCTTGAGTCTTCACAACCATCTCCTGATTTCTCGACATAAGACTTTCAAGACTTGAGACCTGAAGACGACAGGATTTGGGACAGCATATAAACAAAACGTAGAAAGACCATTATCATTTCATTAAGACAACATCAAATGATTCAAACACGAAGTAGATATGTGGTTACTACAAAATGCTAAATTCAAAGTAAATAGATGCTTACAAATTCTAGAATACCTGCCAAATCAACAATTTTTCTCATATCTAGCAATGCGTAACAAGACTTTGAATTGTAAGCCTTGCATAAAGATTTCCATCAACATTTAAAAAAGAACGAAAGAGAATCACCTTTTCTCTCAACTCTTTAAGAAAAGCAGCCTTCTTTTGCACACTATTCATTACTTTATTCCGATCCATCTGCAATACGAGCATCCGATATCCAAAACGAATAGTAAATAAGACGATCAAGAGAGCAATAAAACAGAAGAAAATCCAAAAGGGCAAGCTTGGAAGCTGAACCTTGACTTCTTCCACATCCTTTTTGCAGGTAATAGGAAGTCCTTTCCACCGGATTTCCTTTTTATCCCTGGCGATAATATCCAAGGCCATGAACACATTGAGTGCATCATAGACTCTCCGCCTTATGTTCTTCTCATTATACTAATTGAACAATAAGAGAATGCTGTTATAACTAACTTTTGTAATTTCAATAACTCAAGACAGATAAATATCAGCTTGCCATCTCGCAATACCTCATTTTCATTCAAAGGCTTCTCAGCGTTTTGCTTGATTGTGGCAAAATCTGAAATGATCTCGTCCGCAACCTGAAATCACAAGAGCCACAGTCTCAAACATAGTTATCTACATTTTCTAACACAATGTCGCTATAGAAGAGCAAAGCTTCTTGAAGTGAATACTTAGAAGATCAATTGTAATGCATACTAAAATGAAAACTTTCAAGACCAAAACAAATCTTTAGCTAATTCAATGGAGAAAGAGAGTTTTACCTCTTTGTATGTAGTTATCTTCTTGGCTTCCAACTTCTGACAAACTGAGTAAAATCCACATGAAAGTGAAGTCGATCAAAACCACATTCAACTCACCAATACAATACTTAAAGGTGCTTTTTTTTTTTGCAGTAAAGGAAAGAGAGAAATCAACTGACCCATAACACTGAATTGACGAAGCCCACCTCCAGCAGTTCTTGATTGCCCTTTCTTCTCTGATCTTTTTACACCACAAGACAGATCCAATGAAAGACATTATAAGCTCAAACTCAAAAAAAGAAGAAGAAACTTGTGTGTTGAGTAGTACAAATAATAACAGAGACTGACCCAATTTCAGAATCATCATCAACAATCAACTTCCTTCTAACAGGAGTTTTCTCCAAGCTCACTGAAGGATGTTGTCTCTGCTTCTCTGGTGTCACAAACAATTCCATCTCCATACTCATAATCTACTACACAAATCCACCTTCTCCTCCTTCTGCACACATTATTTTTTTAAAACAATTAATTTCATATTAGCTCTTCTTGACTCAAATCAATTGTTGACTAAAAAACGAGCACACAATCTAGAAGAAAAAAAACCCTAAAATTTGATTATTATCTGTGAAGCTCCAATTTCAAACCCAACAATCAAAAAGCTAAACAAAAAATTATGAAATGGGTATCAACCAGTTCGATGAGATCTAGCGTATAACCCTAGTGATACACAGATATATAAACCCAAAGCTCGAAATCTGTTCAAAAGACGAAATCAGTTTCAAAGACGAACCCACACAGTGATCCTCCAATGGCGGAGAATTAAAAAAAAAAAAAAAAAAAAAAGATGAGATTTGCTAGGGTTTTTTTATTTAGTTTATTACTCTTATGCGAACAAGAAGAAACAAATAGGAGATGAAATTACTGAGCAAGAGTTCCCGCTATAAACAACAACACACACACTGTTCTCCATAGCAGCCCATCTCCTCAAAAGCCATAAGGCTCAACAAAAAACACGCACGCACTCCCTGTGTTCGAACCCAACCGCAACGGCGTCGTTTTTTTGCTCTTTCGCGGGGATTTAAATGGGCCTTTGTTACCCATTGGGCTTATATGCTTTAAAACCAAGACACGTATAAATAATAAAATTCTATCTGTCTGTCTCTGACGTTGATAATTAATTGTGTCCGTGTATTCGATCCAATTGTTATTAACAAAAAAAAAACAAAATAATAATATTAAGTTCACTGAATCTTGAAAAATGTTTGGTACGTTTGCATTTAGGTTATTATTGACTAACATTATCGCTTATAAAGTTTTTTTTTTCTTTGATTTTTTCGTCTTATAAGACATGGTCCGTATCATCAACTTGTAACTATAAAAAAGTAATCTTCATACTTTTTTTATATTTCTTTTCCCCAAAGATGCATATATAGTTCACACACGTTAGTGCTTCAACGTGTGAGATAGTTTTTTTTTTTTTTTTTTTTTTTTTT
>NC_025697.1:659908-666560 GCF_000633955.1 Camelina sativa
ATAGTTTTTTTTTTTTTTTTTTTTTTTGTTGAAACTAACGTGTGAGATAGTTGCGTTGCACTGTAATCAAAGAAAATAGTCAGTCCTTTTTTTTATTTATATTAGATAAAGAAATATTGAAATAAATAGTTATGAAGAATTTTGGAATATTTTTGGATTTATCTATGTCATTTTCGTGCATTTATATGAAATCGTCGGTTAAATCTGCATGTTAACACAATAATTGTAGTACTTTGGGTTAAATTGTGTTATTCGAATTGTTAATCAACTAAAACGTTCGACAATTTTTCTAAAAAGGATATGTTACCACACCACTAGGCACTTGCCACCTGTTCTCTATCATTGGTGGATGAGTTTGCATTTTGTTCTCTACGAATATTGATTAAAACTATTTTGCATTTTTAATATAGTTAAGAGTATGTAGAAACCTTTTGATTCAGTGATTGACCAAGTTCAAGTCCTTTTACACTAGGTACTGGTTTCAATTCCACAGATTATGAATCTTTTTTTTTTTCGTCTAAATGATTTCCAAATATTAATACTGAAAATTTCAAACTTTACAAAAAGGATCCAAAACAATCATCAACAAGGAGCCAAAGCCACAGATCTTTTCACCAAAACATTATTTTTATATTAGAGAACGTCAAATGTCTAACCGTAAAATTGATTTGCATTAACTCTGAACCAATCTGAATCTAAACTCCACAAAACCAGGAGTCAAGACCACAAAACCTATCATACCGGTCTGGAGTTTGGACTAATCTCAGTCCATCATAATGATATCTATCAATCATAACCCATATGTACTATCACAAGATGTTATAAAAATTATAACAATATATATCTTCAAATTTTCATAACATAATGATATCTATCAATCATAACAATATATATAGAGATCCCATATATATATATATATCTTCAAATTTGATTTGTTTACTTTGATGTTACTGTGTGTTGTCAGGCACACACAAAGATCATTTTTTTTTAAAAGTCATTATAGTCTTATAGACTAACAAGTAGTGTAATTTATTTAAATGTTTGTTTGCTGTTTGTTTATCTGTCGTTGTTTTTGGAGATGAGAGGTGGCAACTCCCAATATCTTTTGGGGGTCATCTTCGATGTCCTCTCAGATCTCAATTATTGAGTTTTTAAAAGTCATGTTTGATTCTTTCTACTCTTTTTGGGTCCATTTTATTTGTTGTTGTTGTCAACTTCCGTTCATATCTAATATAGTATTATTCTCTAATGTTCAAGGTGTCCCTTGAGAACCCGAACATGCGATAAACAAAATTATATTACCGTCTAATATGGTTTGCATTTTTAATCAGTCCAGTCGTCTTTTTTTCTTTAACATCTGTATTCCAGTAGTTCAATGTGTCAACTACGAAAACAAATCGAGTTACGAATGTAGCCTATTTTATGGAAAATTAGGAACATTATCTCAATTTTTATAAATTTAATGGGTGCAACCATATAAATATAGTCAAATTTTGTATTCTTCTAACATTTCACCATTTTAAATGAAACAAAATGCAAAAAAATTGAAATGTTGACATAGTCAAAAGAAATTGTTCGTCTACATTCAAGATGAGCGATTTGAACAAATATATACACCTAGTATGTATCAATAACATGTATTGCATAAGTTTACATCTGGATAACAACACATCGATTATACACTACAAAAACCTACATATCATAGTCAATTTGTAGCATTTACTTATATAGTTTCGTATTTTGAGATATAACCTGACATGGGTATAAATACATCAATACGCTACATGATACTCATAAATTGACTCAAAATGCATTAAAGAAAAAATGATTAAAGATATGTTATCCTCGTAGTTATCCTCAAACCCTTTCTTTGATTCGGTTGTTTTAGAATTTATAATGCACTTAGGTAGTCAACAAAGCTGGATTAATTAATTAAACTCGTAGGCCGTTGGATACTAACACTGATGATGACGCATAGTCCTATTCTAGTGGATAAATAATTATATATAAATAATAATAATAATTTGTTACACTCACTGGGGGGCACAATAATGCAATTTGTCACTAAAATTGATTTAAATAACATTTTTATAACTCGTAATCATATCACTCAACTAATCACCAAACAATGTCTCCACTTAGACTACAGCATTTGGTTTTCGACAATCCCTAGCACAAACAAAGCTACCCGACGATATACATTACAAAGCATACACTTCTTCATGATTATGATGTGATAAAACCTTTTCTACCAAAATGCATCGCTAACTAAAAAACTCATATACACTACTCCCTCAGTTTTATATTACTTGTCATTTTAGTCAATTTCACACATATTAAGAAAACAATTAAATTTTCTATTTTATCCCTCGTTAATACACTATTTCATTTGATATAAGTAATTAATAATCTAAAAATTAAGGGTAAAATTGAAAATTTAATACATAAAATTGCATCGTAAATACAAAACGACAAGTAATAAAAACAAAAAATTATCTCTAAAATGACAAGTAAAAATAAACAGAGGAGTACTATACATATAAAATTCAGTGACCCACATTAAACAAGTCACATCATCATAATTATAATTGGTACCTAAGATATCAAACTATGCAATATTTATTTAATTATTGCAAGCTTTTCAAATTATTTATTTTAAATTATAAAATTTGCTAACCGGTTTTGATTATTACAAATTGTTTATGTTGATAAGCACATGTAACACCACGATAAGCACGCATAAAAATTGAAAGAGAGAAGAGGAGAAAATAAAGAAAAAAAGAAACATTTGTTTAATTTATATATAGATGAACCTACAAATAAAATAAGTAGATGGAGAGAGAGTGGGGGATCAGGTGGTATCTAGTTCAGGCTCGTTCTCTCTCTCTCTTTCTTTGGCTTTGGCTATCTCATTCACTCACCCACGAACCTTCCCTCTTAACCAATCTTCTTCTTACATAAACACCTCTCATTCCCACCGTTTCCAAAAGAGAAAACTTTCCACACCAAAAGAAAAAAAAAAACAGAAACAGAAACAGAACACACACACAAGTTTTGTTCAATCTTTGAGGTAAAGATTGGATTTTTTGAAAATATTTGTCGTGAATGAAATGGGGGAGCTTTTGTTGTCTCGTCTACTATTGAATCAGTCAACCTCATCCATTGTTGCTTATCTCAAAAGGTATTTTCTTAGAGGTTCTTCTTCTTCTTAAAAAAGTTAAGTTTGGGGGTGCTCTGGTACTTTGAATGTAATTTGTAGCAAAAAAGGAAAGACTTTTCTGATTATAATTTCGATATGTATACTTCTCGGATGGGTTTGAGTCGGAGTTTCCCGCCGCTTTTTGGGGGATTTCGGGAACTTCTAGGGTTAGGGTTGGATATTGTGTTTCTCTAGCAGTCTTCTCTCCTTTCTTGAGACTAAAAGAAGTCTTTTTAATTGTTTTTTTTGGGTTCCTGGGAATTGAGATTTGGGATCTTAATCAACATGTGGGTTAATTGGGAGATCTGGGATTTGGGAGATCTTGTGAAGGATTGAAAAAAAAAGAAAAAGCTTTATTATAGATTTAAGAATGGACAAGAAGTGAAGAAGGTGGAAGTTTTGTTTTTGTGTGAAATGAAAGGTTCTTCTATTCTTACTGTTTTGTCAATGGAGAACCATCATCCTTCAACGCTCTTATCTATGGATTCTAGTGGTTCGTCTCATGAGGAACTTGATCTGGAGATGAACAATGGTAATAGGCAAATCACTCTTTACAATCCACCAGACATCAATCTGCCTTTGTCTGTAGGACGAAGCTCTCCTTCATGGAACTTGGATTCTTGTGATAACATTTTGGATGTTGGTCTTAGCTCCCATGTCTACGAGACCGAGACTTTTCTCAATGTGGTTCCCAGCAAAGTCGCCAAGAAATGCTTGAAACGGGGTGATAGTATGTGGGGAGCTTGGTTTTTCTTTAGCTTCTACTTCAGACCTGCGTTGAATGAGAAATCAAAGTCTAAGGTCATTAGGGAAGCTAGTAATGGAGGAGGAGGATGTTTTACTGGGTTTGATAAATCTGATCTCAAGCTTGATGTGTTTCTTGTTCAGCATGATATGGAGAACATGTATATGTGGGCTTTTAAGGATAAACCCGAGAATGCTCTCGGGAAAATGCAGTTGAGAAGCTATATGAATGGGCATTCTCGTCAGGGCGAGCGTCCGTTTCCCTTTAGCGCTGAGAAAGGGTTTGCTCGGTCTCACCGAATGCAGAGGAAGCATTACAGGGGACTCTCTAATCCTCAGTGTCTTCACGGTATAGAGTTTGTGCCTTCGCCGAGTTTGTTGTGTGTCAGTGAAGAAGATAAGAAGAGATGGATGGAGCTGACGGGTCGAGATTTGAAGTTCACTATTCCTCCTGATGCTAGTGATTTTGGTTCATGGAGAAATCTTCCCAACACGGATATCGAGCTTGAGAGACCGCCTCATGTTACAAAACAGGCAACAAACAACGCCAAGAAGATTCTCAATGGCTCGGGGTTACATTTGACAAGTAACGCGTCTTTCAGTAGCAACGGGGACTCTTCTGATCAATCTCCAGGAGGAGTCAACAACAAGAAGAGAAAAGAGTTTTTATCTCCGGGAAGCAGTGAAGAAGAATGTTGTTTGACTGTTAACAACATTGAGACTCACCATGCCAAGGACCCGCCCAGTTGGGTGAACGACTTCACTGGAGTGATGAAGAACAGCTGCGGACCCGTGACAGCAGCAAAAACGGTGTACGAGGACGAAGAAGCTTATCTGGTTGTAATAACTCTACCGTTTGTGGATTTGAACACCGTCAAGGTTTCATGGAGGAACAGTATCACAAATGGTATCGTGAAGGTCACAGGAATGAGCACTTCGAGGGCTTCATATGTGAAGAGACGGAACCGGACTTTCAAGCTGGTTGATCAGACGGCTGAGCATTGTCCACCGGGTGAATTCATGAGGGAGATACAATTGCCAAATCGGATTCCAGAAGAAGCAAACATCGAAGCATATTTTGATGGGACTGGACCAGTTTTAGAGATTGTGGTTCCAAAACTGAGCGGAGTGGAGGAAGAACACGAGGTTAGAGTTTGTCTGCGGTCACACCACCTCGGATGAAAGATGCAACCTTGTTTTATGTGTTTGTAGAAGCATTTTGTTGTGTACAATGGGAAAATAAGCAAAAGCAGAAGCATAAGTGCTCTTTTCTTTTTCACTTTTAATTTTTTCTGCTTCGGTTGCAATATATATTTTATTCTTCAGAGCAAGTTGTATTTAACCATATATATTAATTTGATTACTAGTATACAAGTTTTTTTTTGTTTCCCATGTAAAGATTTCATTTTTATAGAGACAAAAAACTAGTTTTATCGTTTTGTCTACTGCTCAATCCCATTTATTGGTAGCCCTGTGAAGAATTCGACACAGATATGTATGTAACCAGTTATACCACTAAGCATTTTAAAGAGAAAGGGTCACCAAACAACAATAAACAGAGAGTTACTTGGCTCAAATAAAAAAGACAAATCACAAAAAAACGAACACAAAACGATGACTAAGAAACAACTTAGTCGACTTCCTCGATCTTGGGGCCAGCACCACCTGAGGCAGGAGGAGCATCTTCGTCCATAGCATGGGGACCTGGACCACCGGCTTCACCACCAGCTCCTCCTTGGTACATCTTAGCGATGATCGGATTACAAACCCCCTCCAACTCCTTCATCTTGTCTTCAAACTCGTCAGCTTCAGCCAATTGGTTACCCTCGAGCCATTGGATTGCTTCGCCAATCGAGTCCTCTATCTTCTTCTTGTCTGCCGCGGGAAGTTTCTCACCGATCTTCTCATCACGGATGGTGTTCCTCAAGTTGTAAGCGTAGTTCTCAAGAGCGTTCTTGGCCTCGACCTTCTTCTTGTGCTCCTCGTCCTCAGACTTGTATTTCTCTGCTTCTTGAACCATCTTCTCGATCTCGTCCTTGGATAGACGACCCTTGTCGTTGGTGATGGTGATCTTGCTCTTCTGTCCGGTGGTCTCGTCCTCAGCAGATACGTTGAGGATACCATTTGCGTCAATGTCAAAGCAGACAGTGATCTGAGGCACACCACGTGGAGCCGGAGGGATTCCCGAGAGCTCGAATTTACCGAGAAGGTTGTTGTCCTTGGTTCTGGCTCTCTCACCTTCGAACACCTGGATCAACACGCCCGGCTGGTTGTCTGAGTAAGTGGAGAAGACCTGCTCCTTCTTGGTCGGGATGGTTGTGTTTCTCTGGATCAAAGTGGTCATGACACCACCAGCAGTTTCAAGACCGAGGGAGAGAGGAGTGACATCGAGCAAGAGAAGGTCTTGAACCTTTTCGTTTCCTTCACCGCTTAGAATAGCTCCCTGGACGGCTGCACCGTATGCAACAGCCTCGTCAGGGTTGATAGACTTGCAGAGCTCTTTACCATTGAAGAAATCTTGGAGAAGCTGTTGAACTTTGGGGATACGGGTGGAACCACCGACAAGAACAACTTCATGGACTGAGCTCTTGTCCATCTTAGCATCACGGAGACACTTCTCAACAGGCTCCATACACTTCCTGAAAAGATCCATGTTAAGCTCTTCGAATCTAGCACGGGTAATTGGAGCAAAGAGGTCAGCTCCTCCAT
>NC_025697.1:669190-671696 GCF_000633955.1 Camelina sativa
AATCTCACGCATCTTAATGAGAACCATGGAAGAGATCTCCTCAGCGGAAAACTGTTTCTCTTCACCCTTGTAGTTGACTACGATCATTGGTTTCTCAGCAGTTCCTGAAGAGATGATGGTGAAAGGCCACAACTTCCTGTCGCTTTGGACAGATGCGTCACTGAATCTACGACCAATCAACCTCTTTGCATCTGTCAAAATTATACAAAACCAAAAATCAATAGACCGGACACACAAAAATCAAAATCAAAGTGAATCCTAACTTCAACAAATTCACAAGAAGTTCAAAATCATATAATAATTGTACCCAAAACAAAAAAAAAAACAAAAAAGAACATCATCATATAAACCCGAAAAATACGCAATTTAACTCCAACACGAAACAGCGAGAGAGAGATTTAAGAACAGAGTATGTAATAAGATGAGTTTACAAATCAATCAACTTAGACTAAAATTCTTTGGTCAGAGAAGATAAAGATCCTAACTTTTTAACAAATCCACAGGAATAGTATAACGCAAAGAAGTAATTTGACTCATCAAGCCCTAAAAATCATCCTCATACAAACCCTAAAAATTCGTAATTTAACTAAGATGAGAGTATACTACATACCGAAGACAGTGTTAACAGGGTTCATGGCGACCTGGTTCTTAGCTGCATCTCCGATCAGCCTCTCGGTGTCGGTGAAAGCAACGTAAGACGGCGTGGTCCGGTTACCTTGATCATTAGCAATGATCTCAACACGGTCGTGTTGCCACACTCCGACACAAGAGTAGGTGGTACCAAGATCTATACCGATCGCAGGACCTTCTCCTTTACCAGCCATTTTTATCGAGAAACAAAGAAAGATTTAGGTAAAGAGAAAAAGAGACGAAGAGTTTTCAGAGCACAGAAGAGAGCGAGGTTTTTTTTAGGTTTGTGAAGAGAAGAGCATCGGAGCCTTTATATGGGTTGAGACTTATGTTTCCAGAATGTTCCTGTAATGTGGTATGAACCGTTAGATTAAGTTTGGGATTGATCCGACGGTTGTAAAGTGGTGGATAACTTTTTCCAAATCTTAAAGCTGATTTGTTCAAGGACAAGAAAAGGGAAAAAGTGATACTGTCCGAAAACGGAAAGGCGCGTGTGGAGAATTGGAAAAATGCTATAACGTTCATATATGAACGTCGGGTTATCAATTGCCACGTAAGATCTTGTGGCAGAGTTAGTGGGCCTATACGAGATTTTAAAAGCAGTTCATTGGCTGTGTGGGCCGTGTTGAGGCTATTCTTTTACTGATTGGGGGCCTACTTGACTGAGTGTAAAACATGAGTAGAAACAAAATTTTCCATAATGTACTGTCAAACCCGTGGTACTATAATTTTCCATTAAGTACTGTAAAACATGAGTAGAAACAAAATTTTCCATAAAGTACTATAATAATATAGAGGAAGTTATCTAATTTTCAACCCGTGGTGAATAATGTTTATCAATCAGATTACACAATTAAATAGAGGATGTCTATTATTTTTGACCCGTACATAATAATGTTTCTATCTCTTACGCTATTACAGATACTTTCTTATGAAATTATCTGAAATTGTAAGATAAAAAATGCACATACATACATATATAATGTGTATCAGTTGCAAAATATCATGTATTGAATGCAGTTTTGTGCAACTCTTATATAAATGCAACTCTTTAGTTTACCACACTCTAAAAAGTTTGCATTTCTTTTGTTAGTAAAATCCATCATGGTAAAGTAAAAAAAGCCCCTCGTTTAATCTTTGACGTTTGTATATCCAAAACCAGAATGTTTACTTAAGAGCATTACTTAAGAATCGAAGGGCCATGTTAAGCTAGAGAAATCATTACTATTCAAGTACGTATAAGGAAGGCGAATTAAGCGAGATTCTAATCCTAATTAAGAATAAACGAGAGAATATAGAGAACTTTTGATTTTATCCGAAGTCATAATAACTAGGCAAAAACAGACATTGTTCAAAAAAAACTAACCAAAAAACACCACAAAATAGGCTCCATTAAAAAAGCCGTACATAAAAAGTCTTTAAGCGATCAAATGTAAAAGATAGAGAGATAAAGAGAGAGAGGTCAAAGTCCAAAAGATTAGTCGACCTCCTCGATCTTAGGGCCAGCACCGCCTGAAGCAGGAGGAGCATCATCGTCCATTCCAGCGGCACCTGGACCACCGGCTTCACCACCAGCTCCTTGGTACATCTTGGCGATGATTGGGTTGCAGATGCTCTCCAACTCCTTCATCTTGTCTTCGAACTCATCTGCTTCAGCCAACTGGTTACCCTCGAGCCACTGAATCGCCTGCTCAATAGAGTCCTCGATCTTCTTCTTGTCGGCTGCGGGGAGCTTCTCACCGATCTTCTCATCCTGGATTGTGTTCCTCATGTTGTAAGCGTAGTTCTCAAGTGCATTCTTTGCCTCGACCTTCTTCTTGTGTTCCTCGTCCTCAGACTTGTACTTCTCTGCCTCTTGAACCATCTTCTCGATCTC
>NC_025697.1:672362-685243 GCF_000633955.1 Camelina sativa
TACTTAAGAGCATTACTTAAGAATCGAAGGGCCATGTTAAGCTAGAGAAATCATTACTATTCAAGTACGTATAAGGAAGGCGAATTAAGCGAGATTCTAATCCTAATTAAGAATAAACGAGAGAATATAGAGAACTTTTGATTTTATCCGAAGTCATAATAACTAGGCAAAAACAGACATTGTTCAAAAAAAACTAACCAAAAAACACCACAAAATAGGCTCCATTAAAAAAGCCGTACATAAAAAGTCTTTAAGCGATCAAATGTAAAAGATAGAGAGATAAAGAGAGAGAGGTCAAAGTCCAAAAGATTAGTCGACCTCCTCGATCTTAGGGCCAGCACCGCCTGAAGCAGGAGGAGCATCATCGTCCATTCCAGCGGCACCTGGACCACCGGCTTCACCACCAGCTCCTTGGTACATCTTGGCGATGATTGGGTTGCAGATGCTCTCCAACTCCTTCATCTTGTCTTCGAACTCATCTGCTTCAGCCAACTGGTTACCCTCGAGCCACTGAATCGCCTGCTCAATAGAGTCCTCGATCTTCTTCTTGTCGGCTGCGGGGAGCTTCTCACCGATCTTCTCATCCTGGATTGTGTTCCTCATGTTGTAAGCGTAGTTCTCAAGTGCATTCTTTGCCTCGACCTTCTTCTTGTGTTCCTCGTCCTCAGACTTGTACTTCTCTGCCTCTTGAACCATCTTCTCGATCTCATCCTTGGAGAGACGACCCTTGTCGTTGGTGATGGTGATCTTGTTCTTCTGTCCGGTGGTCTTGTCCTCAGCAGATACGTTGAGGATACCATTGGCATCGATGTCAAAGCAGACAGTGATCTGAGGGACACCACGAGGAGCAGGTGGGATTCCGGAGAGCTCGAATTTACCGAGAAGGTTGTTGTCCTTGGTTCTGGCTCTCTCACCTTCGTACACCTGGATCAACACACCGGGCTGGTTGTCAGAGTAGGTGGAGAAGACCTGCTCCTTCTTGGTTGGGATGGTTGTGTTTCTTGGGATCAAAGTGGTCATGACACCTCCGGCAGTTTCCAAACCAAGGGAGAGAGGAGTGACATCGAGCAACAGAAGATCTTGGACCTTCTCGTTACCTTCACCGCTGAGAATAGCTCCCTGGACGGCAGCACCGTAGGCAACAGCCTCATCGGGGTTGATAGACTTGCAAAGCTCTTTGCCGTTGAAGAAGTCCTGAAGCAATTGCTGAACCTTAGGGATACGGGTGGAACCACCAACAAGGACAACATCGTGAACAGTGCTCTTGTCCATCTTAGCATCACGTAGACACTTCTCAACTGGCTCCATACACTTCCTAAATAAATCCATGTTGAGCTCCTCAAATCTAGCACGGGTGATGGTGGAGTAGAAGTCAATTCCCTCGTAGAGAGAGTCGATCTCGATGGTGGTCTGAGCAGTGGAGGAAAGAGTCCTCTTCGCTCTCTCACATGAGGTTCTCAACCTCCTAAGAGCTCTTGGGTTACCGGTGATGTCCTTCTTGCTCTTCCTCTTGAACTCTTGAACGAAGTGGTTCACCATTCTGTTGTCAAAATCTTCTCCACCAAGATGGGTGTCACCAGCTGTTGCCTTGACCTCAAAGATACCTTCTTCAATGGTAAGAAGGGAGACATCAAAAGTACCACCACCAAGATCGAATATAAGAACGTTCTTCTCTCCAACGCTGGTAGCCTTCTTGTCAAGACCGTAGGCAATAGCTGCAGCTGTGGGCTCGTTGATGATTCTCATAACGTTCAAACCGGCAATAACTCCAGCATCCTTTGTAGCTTGACGCTGAGAGTCGTTGAAGTAGGCAGGAACTGTGACAACGGCGTTCTTGATAGAGACACCAAGGTAGGCCTCAGCAATCTCACGCATCTTAATGAGAACCATGGAAGAGATCTCCTCAGCAGCGAACTCCTTCTCTTCACCCTTGTAGTTGACGTAGATCATTGGCTTGTCGGCGGGTCCGGCCTGGATCTTGAATGGCCACAATTTCATGTCACTCTGGACAGAGCTGTCACTGAAACGACGACCGATCAATCTCTTGGCATCTGCAAAATCACAATAAAACAAACAAATTAAGTATACAGACTAATCAGTAAACAAAGCAATATAGATCTGAAACATAATCACTAAGCAATGAATAAAGATCTAACAACCCTAACAAATCCAAAAAGATAATAGCTATTAATAGTAATAAAACAAAACTTGTCGAGCTCAACGAACAAAATATACCTAGAGTAATTAATAAAAGATCTACTGATGAAACCCTAAATCCAGCATAGAAGATTATATTCCAGATCTCACTACAAAACAAGTATATATCTAACTAACACAAGACTACGATGAAGAGATCTAGATTTGAAGAATCAGAGAGACCAAAGAAAACGAGATACGTACCAAAAACGGTGTTAACAGGGTTCATGGCGACCTGGTTCTTAGCGGCATCACCGATCAACCTCTCGGAGTCGGTGAAAGCTACGTAAGATGGAGTGGTTCTGTTTCCTTGATCATTAGCAATGATCTCAACACGGTCGTGTTGCCATACTCCGACGCAAGAGTAAGTAGTACCGAGATCGATACCGATTGCTGGACCTTCACCTTTACCCGACATTTTTTAAAAAAATCGGAAAACTACAGGAGATCTAAGAACAGAGACTGCGAATAAAAAGAATAGAGAACGAAGAAGACGATAGAGCGGCTAGGGTTTATTTTTAGTAAGAAACAAAGGGAGAAGCTATTTGTTTATATAGAGCCTTGGGTTGAGACTCGAGTTTGATCCGACGGTCAAGAATTGGTTATTGAGAGTTAAGATCTAAGGTGCCAGGCTGTTTTAAAAGTTTCGAGAATGTTCGATGGCTGTGAGGTAAAACCCTAATTTGTACACGTTGGCAATTTTTTTAGTATTTTGATTGGTTTGTGAGGTACCTTGAGAGCAAGTTGTGTGGGAGCTTATCTTCTCTCTCATCCACGTGCAGGTTCGTTTATACATTGATCTTCCTAAATATGCGGATCATATTTTTTCCTTATTTGAACATGTTAATTACAGGAGTTCGGTGCGATATTTCCTTATCTTTTGCTAACATCATTTTCCTTTTCTTTTTCTTTACCAAAAAAAAAAATAAAAAAGCTTCATTGTTATATTTTTAAATATGTTAATATTCCAAAATCAATATTTTCTAGTATCCCGAATATATTTTACACTTTATCTTTTTAATGTGTGTAAAAAGCAATAATATACTAATTATATTTTTAATGGGAGCGTAATTTAAATTTCACAAAGAATTTGGTAAAACATAATCTGATTGAGTTATATAAATGATCCGAGATTGAACCGCTTTTATGGTTAACAATGGGACGAATGTAATGGGCGGTTTTCAAACGACATATGTAATGGACGGTTCAAATAGGCATTGGTGTGGCTTTACTTCAAGCCAGCACTTCTCTTCTTCAAGCCAGTTCATGGGACAATCATCCAATCCCTGGTTCTTTGTTTTCTGAACAAAACTCTCGATAGCTCTGAGTTTTGTTACAGTAGACGAGAACCCTCTTATGCCACACTACAACAGGCTTTGCTTTAGGGTTCTTTCTCAAAGAAGACTCCCAAAAGGCACCAAAACTTATCCTAAAGTTCTAACTTACAAGGAGCCACATCCAATTGGTTACAACCAGAAAGCGTTCAAGGCTAATTTGAAGAGGTAAAATCTCAACCAACTCTCTACCAAGACTACAAAAAGAGAGAGCTATAGAAGTAACTATTTAACAAGACACTGAAGCATGAACATTCACCTAACAAGGAGCATGGAGACGCAAAGAAGTTTAGAACGAACATTCTTTCAACATGTACCCTAGGGTGGTGCACTAATAGATCGATGCAATAGACAATAAGTATCACAACAAAGGGTTTCAAACAACCTAATTATGAGAGTTAAAGGATGAAATGCGTATGTACTCAACATAATCGCAGGTAATCCTTCAGTGAGCATAGACTGTATAAACATCGTAAATGTGGATGCACATTAAGCTAGCGTGAAACAAGTTAAACCTGTAGTAAACCATTGATTATATGGAGAAGCTCATTTTAGCTTTGTAGCTTTAACAAATTACAAAGCTAATTAAGTCTGTTTTCTCAAATACCCGATTTTAAGAACCAGTCAAGACTGTGACACAAGAAAATCAAGCCAGAGAGACGACCTAAACCAATTGAGAAAACCGTGAGTATATGATATTCACTCGTGTATGCTCTAAACACAAAGGTTGCATACCAAAAACTTGCATGATGGAGCACTAGGGAAAAATTAGTCTTTTAACTCTTATAGCAATCAAAAACCACATTGTCGAGATACATTGATTACTCATCTAGAGGTAAAACATCAAGCCCTATGGAATGATAAGGACAACATGTTGATTCTGGTCACATTTCTAAGTGTTTTGTAGAAGAAACCAACAAAAGATGAAACCTCAAAATATCATTCGAATTTTGGTTCGGCCACCACGAAATGGTATGCAATGACCATTATGAAGATGAAAATCCCCAGAAAATTGGCAAAGAAGCCTAGGTCTTGATCGTCAAACATCTGTAACACCAACCACATCAATTTAAAATATATGAGAGAAGCCATTGGTAATCAGAAATCACCAACACTTTTTAACATTCTATTTTATCTTCAAGACTACCAAATAGCTCACAATAATTAGGGTCATATAGCAGAATATATCCACAACACAAGATCGAGATTGAGCATTTTAAAAAACTTGATTGATCCGTTTTCGACAACACGAGATCGAGAATTCAAAATACAGTCATGAGAAAGGATCTGAATTATCAAAGACATCAACAATGGAACACCCCCAAAAAAAAAAAAAAGAGTGTCATCAGATCTCTCTACACTACGTCAAGCCTAAGATCCACAAAAATTCACGACAATCCCTATTTGAGGACAAGACCACAAAAACCAAAGTAAATCTCTGAATATTTTACCTTCGAGAGCGCAAACAACAGACTTGCTTCTTCGATTCTTCTCTTTCTCACTCTCGGACTCTACCAAGCAGATCGAAGAAGACTATCTGATTTAGATGGATGGAGGTTGACTCAAGACGTAGTCGTTTGGTACGATAACCAAACGCCGTCGTTTTATATCTTTCTTAGGGGAAAAAAAAGAAAAAAGAAAGTGTGGCTGCTGGGATTCGAGCCCAGGTCTCCACGGCCACAACGTGGAATTCTTACCACTAAACTACAGCCACTTTGTTGTCATATTACCAACTAAAATACTATTTATTGAGTAGTTAAAATTGTTTCGTCTTCATCTTTTCTTCTTCATCACTGTGTAATATACTTTAGCAATGGCTGGGAAATAGTTTCATATCCCCAGATTAAAACCTTCAGCAAATTCTCTCCCTTTCAAAATCACACAAGTTCCCTAATCGATCTGAACAAATTCTTTTATCAATAATCATCCCAGATCGAACTTCAGATTCTGGGGTTTTTCATCTTTTGTCAAAAAAAAAGTCAAATCCTTTGAGGGGGTTTTAGGATTATTGCTCTGCGTTACAAAATGTCTACAGGTGTTTGCGGTAAACGGGTCGGGTATGATGATTACTTCGGCTCTTCATCTTCCCCGACCAATAAGAGATCCAAATGGTCGACCTTTGGATCGCCGATCCGTTCTTATGAAACCGGCTCTGGATCCGACGACCCGGTTGCATCTTTGATCCATATGTTCCCTACCATGGATCCTGAGGTTCGTTTAATATAAGCGTGATAAAGTTTCCATTTTTTAGCCGATGAATAAATTGCTCTTTTCGTTTACTTAAAGTTCATCTTCCATGAAAAAGGTGTATTGTGCTGATTGGTGTGTACAGTGTTGAAACAAGTGTTCCTTTCATGAAATGAACTAGGTGACAGTTTTGTGTATCCATTTGAGGCATTGATTGGTTTGTCTTCAACTATCAAAGCTAATGGATTGTAGAGGCACTTGATGCAACATTAGTCAATGTTACTGTGTGCTATATGGAATGTGAGAAAGATGTTCTTGGACTTTGTTTCTTATGTAGTCTTTATTTATGGTGGGATTTTGAATTAGTTTGTCAGAGAGGTTCTGAGCAACAAGAACAATGTGTTTGAAGAGGCAAAAGAAAGTTTAAGCTCAATTTCCTTCAATGGCAATTTGGATAGAACAGACGCTAGTAGCTCCTTTGATGGTTCTGGGGGAAGTTGGAGGGATGAGGATATGGTTGACGGAGCTAAATGGGTCGATAGACTTGTATCCGAGATGTCAAAGGCGAAAAACATTGATGATATGAGGCAACGTGTTGTGGTGATCTTAGAAGCTGTAGAGAGAGTCATTAAGCATAACACCAATGCCTCAAAGAAGGTATAAAACTTTATTATGTATGACATTTGATAATGCTCAGTTTTTTCTAGGGCTTAGATGATAATAGAATAGAGCTCTCATTCTTCTGCAGCTTGAATATGCGTCATTAAAGGAAACTCTACAGAGTTTGATCAATGATAACCAAATCTTGAAACGGGCCATTGCGAGTCAACACCAGCGTAGCTCTGAAAACGAAGAGAAGGCCAAAGAAGTACATCATTTGAAAGGCGTGGTGGGGCAATACCAAGAACAGGTTCATAAGCTAGAGGTAACTATCGAACTATCAATCTTGTCGATCAATCAATCAATTAACAGTTAAACTGATTTTATTCTTTGTTTTCGTATGTGAAAATCAATGATCAGCTAAGCAACTACGCCTTGAAACTCCATCTTCAAAGGTCACAACAACAGCAACAAAGTTCTTTCTCAGGGAATCTGCCTCCAGACGTTTACTGAAACCAAAATGACTGTTTACTACATATATAAGCATAACTGTAACAGGGACGACTCATGAATCTTCTCTATCCGGTTCAGAAGTTTTCCAAGTCTTTTGAGTATATTTGTCTTCTTCTGAAACTGTATGTGAGAGTACGTATACGCTGGAGAATCTATCTCTAATTTTATGTTTACATTTGCCTAGTGTTTCTACTTTTGTGTGTTGACCAAACTTTGAGTTTGACATTGTTTTCCTGCATAAGAGAGTAGGGTAGTACAAATTTCTAAAAATAAACCTGAGAATCTAAAAACCAGAAAACAGTAACAAGATACACACAGTAAAGTAAACATTAAACCTAACCGGGAATCTAAACCGGATAAAGCAATTTTTCCCGCCAAAGCAATTTTTCCAGCCCCATTGTTCTAAATAGTGAAAACCCTAAAAAATATAATCTCGAGGTCCCCGAATCTTCCTCATAGGGCTCAGTGAGAAGAGTATCAAGCTCCATGGCTGAGCATCGGGAACCAAATCTCGACGACAATGGTTCGAAGTCGTATTTCCAGAAAAGGGTGAGTCAGCTTTTTTTTTACTTCATCTCCTCTTTCTTGTGTGTTTGATATTCAATCAGTGTACTCTTCGTTTTTTATGTATTCATCTGGGGTTTATGTAAAAATAGGTTGTACTGAGAGATTGGTGGTTGATAAAATGCCCAAAGGAATTCCAAGGCAAACGATTTGGTGTTGCCGGAATCGAAGATTTCGTCGAGTAAGACACATCCCGACCTTTTTTTCTGGGTTTCATTGTTTACTGAAAATTTCGATTTTTGTTTTCTGAAATTTCGATTTTTTTGCCTTAAATAGGAAACGAGCAAAGCGTGTGCTTACATCTTCTCCAATCATCAAAGCTTTAGATGTTTTCACGCTCTTAGCATCTGATGGAATCTATATCACTCTCCGAGGTTTTCTTAACAAGGAACGCGTTGTTCAAAATGGGTTTACCCCTGAGGTAATCTAATTGGTTTGCTTTTTACTTGTTGTGTAACTTGAGCTTTTAAGAGAAAGTAGAACACATATATGTTTTTGACTGACTTTGATTTGTTCTTGGGATTAGATTTCCCGTGAATTCATCTTCGGGTTTCCTCCTTGTTGGGAACAAATTTGTAACAATTGCTTTGGAGGAGGAGTCTCCTTAGGCACTGATACCAATACCGTCTCTTCGACAGTTGCTAAAGGTTAGGAGTTGAAAGAACATATCTTTATGTGTGTCTGTTTTTTTTTTCTGATAAATTACTTAATAGCTCTCATGTGGTTTGTTTTGCAGCTTCTTATCCTATTTTATCTCCATGTAATAACAAGAAAGAGAATTTAGAGGAGGATAGTCCAGCTGAGGGAAGAGATGAAAGCAATGTGGCTGACACGATTGCAGCTGAGATTACTACTAATACTGAAGATGGTTCTAGACCAAGTTATAAAATTACTGCAAGGAGAAAGTCCCTTCATCTGCAAACAAGATTTGGTGGTGAATCGAGTGAAGTCCACAATACTACTACTGATGGAGATCATGGTGGTGAAGGTTTGGATGAGGCTAAGAGCGGAAATGTAGAAAATGATACTTGTGAGGCTATCGATAAAGGAGTGGTATCGCCAGCTGATGGATCTGGTAGAAACCATACTGGTGCAGATAATGCTGATAAAGTAACAAGTACGGTTACTACTGCAGTATCACTGACTTCAGAACAGCAAAAAGGTGAACTTAGAGATGGATGCGAGGTTTTCAATAATGAAGACGGTGAAAGGAAACTCGATGAGAGTATACTCCAGAATCTGACTACTAATGATGGAGATCATGGTAGTGAAGGTTTGGATAAGGCTAAGAGCGGTGATGTAGATAAAGATGAATTTGAGGCTATCAATAATGGAGTGATATTGCCAGCGGATGGATGTGGTAGAAAGCGTACCGATGCAGATAATGTGGATAAAGTAACAAGTACAAGTACTAATGGAGAACCACTGACTTCAGAAGAGCTAAACGGTGAACTTAAGGTAACAACGGCATCTCCACATTCCCTGTTTAAAGACTTCGATAAGAGTAGCAAACCTGGAAGGAAAGGAATTTCGAAGAAAAGTCGCAAGACCCTCAAAAAAACCGGCAATGTAGTGGAACCTAGTCATTGTTCTGAGACCAAAGTCAAAAGTGCAACGAAGAAAAGGAAACCCCAGAATCCGACTACGAATGATAAAGATCGTGGTAAGGAAGGTTTGAAAAATGTTAAGAGCGATGACGTAGAAAGAGATGAATGTGTGGGTATCAATGATGAAGTGATAGATGGATGTGGTAGAAGGCATTCTGGTACAGATAGCGTTGGAAAACTAACAAGTAAGAATGCTACTAAAGAATCACTGACTTCAGAACAGCGAAAAGGTAGAGAGAAGGAAACAAAGACCACTCTGCTTTCAAAAGACTTGAATAGCAAGCCTGGAAAGAAAGGAAGTTCAAAGAAAAGTGAAAAGACGCCTAAAAGAGACTTGCAAGCAGCTGAGGAAAACTTGTCATGTGAAAGTGAAGAAAACTTGTCATGGGGAAACACAAAGAGGAAGATTGACTTTGATGTCGAGGTAACTATTTCCTCTTTTGTCACATTTCACATTCTGGGAATCATCAGTTCAAATATAAAATATAATGATACCTTGTAACCAATAATTCTATGATATTCATGTTGTTGGTTGATGGTAGTTGATGCTCTTGTTGTTATGTAATTCAAAGGTAACACCGGATAACAAAGTGAAGAAGCAGAAGACCAGTGTGGTGTCTACTGATTCATTGGGACAGAAACGGTCCAGATCAGGTTAATAGAGAGTAGAACTTCTTCACTTCCAAAGGGATCTGTCAAAAGCATTTAGTTGAAGACGTTTTTGTTTAATATTTTTGCAGGAAGGGTGTTTATGTCATCACTAGAATATTGGCGCAACCAAATTCCTGTTTATGATATGGTTTGTGATTTGATTCTTGAACACTACATTAAGTCATTAACCATGGAAACAGACACTTAACATTGTCTGGTTTTGCAGGATCGGAGACTTATCGAAGTAAAGGGTGGTCATGAAACTAACCCAACTCCATCAAAAGGTTCGTTCTTTAAAGCTGTTTTTGATGAACTGGGGTAGGGCTTTACCATAATACAATTTTTTTGTCTGTCTTCTTATTTATAGGAAAAGGATCTTATCGTCGAAAGCCAAGAAGTTGAAAATCAAACTTATCTCAAACTTCGGTAACTACTAATTAGGTTGTGGTCTCTCGTCTCTGAGTGACTGAGTCTGACCCTGTTATTTTTTGGTTGGTCGTAAAAGCTCTCTCAGGATTTGTAGCGTTGTAATATATATATATAGATATATGTTTTATTTTGGTTGGTCGTAATAGCTCTCTCAGGATTTGTAGCTTTGTAATATATATTTATGTTTTATTGATATCGCGTTCCACTAATATCTTAGATTGACAAAGTAAACTTTTAGTAGATCTCATTTGCTTTGATATGATTACAAAATCTGAAAAACTACAACTTAATTCCAATGCCTTGATATGATTACAGCAGAATCTTAATAAAATTTTGCGGAAGAGAGAGATGATGTGATATTCATCTTCATTTTCACACCACTCCACACTACATTTTTCATTGTTCCAACAAAAATCTCACAGGTTGCGCCAAAAAAAAAATACCAACAACCAAACCATTTGAATTTCGTAGCTAAGCCGAACATAGAACTGTTAAATTCGCCAAATGTACAAGTCGAGGGGAAAAGAATATGGCACCGTTTCTGTCTCACGCAATTTCAATTTCATTCATATGCACTTAAATCCGACTGTCTGAAAAACTAAGACCATTATATAAACAGACACCTTACCTCCAAAGAAAACGGTAGATAATTATTTGAAATTACGGTGCTCTGCCACCAGAACTTTCTCAGCTTCATCATCTGCTTAAACACTAGCAAGAGACCAGTAGATGGATATGTTTTGAATAAACACTTTAGAAGAGTTTGAGTTCCACGGTACACACAATGCTGTTTCTCTAACCCCAACTGCAAAAGCTAAAAAGCTCACAAATAGAAAGAAGAAAAAAAAAATAGCTAATCAATGGTGTCAGACCCATTGACATCAATCTAAAGATCATACTAATACAAAAGCATATCGTGCACTAACGGAAGGAATACATGTAGACATGCAATAGACTTTTGCTCCCCTTTTTTAACTTGTTTCCATAGCCTCTTTGTGGTACTTGTCCAACTCAGCATCAAGATCCTCTGCAGATACATTTTCATCACGTACTCTTCCATTGCCACGACCACCACGTCCTCTAGCTCCCCTACCACCTCGGAAATTACCTCCGCCAAAACCACCACGGGGCCGTCCCACAAAACCCCCTCTTCCTCTTCCTCTGTTTCATTCATATCCAATATATTAAATAGGGGAAAGGGTTCATATAATCAACGTATCAGAATACACTTAGCTGTCTCCAGTCTAACCAAAGTATAAAAATAAGCAAATGATATCAGGAAGTTTCCCTATAAGACATCATATTTAACCAAGCAATTAGTAAACTGGAAACAGCACAAACCTAAAGTTTCCACTGAAGTTCCCATTGAAATTGCCATTAAAGTTCTCATTAAAGTTCCCAAGAATTCCGTTAGTAGGAAAAGGAATCTGAGCTGGAGCAAGCATTGGAGGAAGAGTGGGAGCTGAAAGATTAGTTCCAACAATCTCAACCTTCATCAGTTTCCCATCCAATTGAACATTGTTGTAACGCTTGACAGCTGCCAAGGCATCACCACGCCTAGAAAAAACAACTTCAGCAGTACCCTGAAAGAAAGTACAGTTTTTTTTTCAATTGATCAGGACAAAGCCAATTGGTCCTAAACCCCTAAAAAGCAGAAAGAAAGCTAATTTATCAAAGTACCTTCGATCTTCCACTCCTATCATAGTGAATCCCATACCGCTTAAGGTCACCAACCTCTGAGAAAAGCTCCTACAAACAAACACAAGTCTAAATTAGAAAAGGGCTCAAGTATCGTATCTGCTCCAAACAAACACACTAAAGGCTCAGTTGTTTAAGGCTGAATCTATTGTAATCAACATAACGAATTCGAAAAATTGAAGACAGACCTTGATATCCTCATTGGAGACACCATAGTCTAAGTTGGAAATGTAGAGCTTAGTTCCAGTCTCGAATGAGGAGCCACCAACGATAGGAGCAGCTTGATGCCCAAAAGCCGCCGCCACACTCGCATCCGTAGCGAACACATCGTTTTGCCACATGGCGTCTTGAGCTTGTTGTTGTATCGTCGGCTGTTTTGTTCGTCAAAGAAGAAACGAAAACAGATCTCAACTTTTTTTTTGAATTTTTTGAAGAAAAAAAAAACCCTAATTTGAATTCTCTGATTCTGGAAGGAAGAAGGTAAAGGGGAGATATAAAATCAATGGCTGACCCTTGAATACGGCGCCGTTCTGTTTCCTACGCGGTTAGCAAACCGACGAGACGGACCGGAATTGGAACCGGAGCCGCCGTTGAATCCTCCGCGAGCACCGCTACTATTACCACCAACGCCTCCTCGGCCACGAGATCCAGTAGGTTTTCGATTAGATTTGATGATGTCATCGAGTGACATATCCAAGCCACCTGACATCTTCGCCGGATCTTTTTCTTCTGGTTCCGATTTAGAGATTAGCAGCTAGGGTTTTGCTGCAGTGAGAGAGAGAGATGTAAACACCGCTCAGAGAGACAGAGAGAGAGAGAGCGAAAAAAAATTGTTATAATACCTTCTCGCTTGAATTTCAATAAAGGCCTCGAAAGTTTAGTAAATATTATTTTGTTTTGCTATATTCCTTTTCTTGCAAAACAGACCCTTGAATTCTTAATGGGCCAATCGTAATCATATAATTCTATATCTACGGCCTCAATTATGGGCCAAATTAAAAGTCCATTAATTTTGTTAATGGTAACACTACAACAACAACCGATAAATATAAGAGACCTTGTCTTGAGTGTTGCCATTAAAGCAGTCAGTTTTAGGGGGGGG
>NC_025697.1:686072-698126 GCF_000633955.1 Camelina sativa
GGGGGGGAGGGAAATAAATTTAAGCTTAGAATTTGATTGGAATGAAATCGAGATAGGACCACATACCAATAACATTATCTTGACATATTGTTTTGGGTCAGCAGCAACGTATGTGTGATTCTAGCACCGTTGATTTAATGTGTCCTGCCAGGATCTATGTGTGATCTTCGTAGAGGCGAAAATTTTGCTTTTTAAAATAAGGACCACGAACGTATTTTTGCTCTGATCTCATGATGAAACACTTGGCTTGTTGTAGGTTTCACACAGCATTAGTGAGTATATTTTACTTCGTTAGTTTTAAACCAAATCTTAATGTATATAATATGTGATATGGCTTCTTGATATTTAACTTGATGTGTGAAATCATTTACTTCTCCACCGTATACTCTACTGTATCAGTATGGGTTAGTAGCCCTTGTACCGTTACAAATCTTGACGAGAATTACGACAAATGCCATGCTCACCGTTCGCTAAAAAGACCATTAACAACTCAAATGGGCCTTTTATTGAAATCATAAATATCCACTGGCCCATCCTCATTATCGACTTACTCAAAAGAAATGTAAAAGATATGGGACAAGTACATGTGAAAGCACACGCGTTACCTGTATCCGTATGGGCACTAGATGTAGATGTAGTTAGTATGTGAGTGTGTGTATCTGTACGTACATTGACGCGTATTTACATTTGTAAGTCAACTTTATGTTTTTTTTTCCGTCAACTCAATATGGCAAACAGATTTTTGCGTCGCGGAGACTTTATGTAGTGTAGTCTACTATACAAATTACAAAATTTGTAAGCGTTAGATCATAGATGATTTTTTAATTTACCAACTGATAAATGGATTCGAACTTAGTGATGATGATACTACATGACATCAACATCTCGCTAACTAAGTACAACACACCCGTGGAATAATAACCGTTAATTTACATATATGATACAGTAATATTATTATTAGTGTTGTCACTATATAGATTAAAAAAAATGTCAAATATCGTTATTGATCTCACATGGTTTACATCACTTCCCCATGCAGTGGAGAGCCGTTTGTCATGTGCCCCTCGGCCCTCGCCGCTGAAAATATGAATAGTTAGATAGATCTGTAGTAAGTTAATGCCCTCACCATTATTCTATTCATAATTCATAATAATTCGACTATCTTAATAGGTAGGTACTATATAGATCTAGCCATATAATGCCCCTTTTCTTTTTGTTTTTTTTTACCAAAGCAGCTATAAATGTATTGTAGGTTGTTACTATTGTAGATTTGTTAATATGTTGTTAACCGGTTCGTGGAGACTACAACTTGCATGGCAAGTGTGTGTGATGAAACCTATTACATTCAGTATTAATTTGTTGTCACCAAGTTGAATCCCTGTTCTTTGAAGTATCATACTCGTTATATTAATTGCTAAATTAACTTCAACTTTGAAAAAGACAAAAAAGGTACCCTAGCCTCAACGACCATTACAAGTTGTTCAACAATCTGTTTTCCATCAGACGGCTTTTTTTATAGTTAAATCACTTTCAAAATAAAGAATTAGCTAAGATTGAAATAACTAATGGTTACTAAAATTATAAATACTGCATTAATCTCGATAGTGGTGTGTGTACCTTTGTGTAAATCTACCACCTAACTAGTCATTATCAGGCCTCTCTCAGCAATCAATTTTTCAAGGCAAAAAAATAATAACCAAAATCTCGTAGTTGGATTCTCTGAACTTGGAAACGGGATGTGAACGGAACACCTATATATATATATCCTATGACCACGGGCTATGAGAAATAATAAATACATTCTGTATATTCAATTTGTCTAAATAAAGATCTTCTTAACCGCTGGTAAAACACTTTCTAAATTATTCACCTATATTCTCAAGTAAAGTAGGTTCTGTAAACGCCCTTATTTCTGTATATATATATAAAAAGAAGAATTTCGCCAAAATTAGGAGGGGTTTGGGTAAAACACTCATTGGGAAACATGTGAAGAAAGAAGGATGCCAAGTAGCTGAAAAATCAGTATAGTAACCAACGGCTCCTCACCAACCCTTCATTAATATTCTGGTCAACCCTATTTTCTTTCAACATTTAACTATTAAGTCACCTTAATACCCTCTAACTTTTTATGGGGATTCATCATCAATCCCTAAATGTTACGTTTTACCTAGGTAATGTTAAGTTTTTTTAAAACGACAATTCAAATTATTTTGTTGTAACTATAGAAACGAGGGGACATTAAACCACCTAGAAAAAGGAGAGGATCACACTAACAATGCCACTAGAACTTGAGCTAAATACGTGGTGTTGTCTGATGATAGAAAATACCGTTACAAACTGTATATAACAATAAACTCGGAAAACTTATTAGAGAAAACAACTGCCGTACGCTGTCGGCAATTTAGAATCCAATCGCAGGGTTTGCTAGAGGACAATAATGACTTAAAGCTTAGAAGTTAACCGCAACTTATTGAGGAACTGACATGCTTAATTGACAAAGATAAGTTTTCCTCTCTCTGTCGCACGATAGAGATGTGTGAACTTCTTCTTAATTTGATTTAGAGTGCATGCACTATCTATCCACACACAATAAAATAAAATGTATAGTATTCAACATCGGTGTGGAAAGGTGTGATATGTACCAAAAATAATAAAATGTATAATATTCAACATAGATCGATTCACATAATAATATCGATAAAACTACAAGGTACCAAAAAAGCATTAATGTAGTATAAAACTCTTTGCCACTTATAAATATCATTCTCTCATAGTACCATTTTATTCTCTCAAACTTCTCCTCTTCTTCTTCTTCTTTTGGTCTCTTGCTATCTATCTCTCACTCTCTCTCTCTCTTTCTTCCAGATTGATTCTTGTGGGGAGAATCTCTATATACCAAAAAGTAGAAACGTCAATCAAGTAAGAAAATGGGATTATATTCACTAATCACTGGGAGAAGAGGACCAAGTGGGTTTGGTTCAGCTTCAACAGCTGAAGAGGTTACTCAAGGGATTGATGCAACTCATCTCACCGCAATCATCACAGGTGCATATATATATTCACATACATTGACACATATACTTGCATGATTTATGCAAGTTTATATGTAAATTGTATTTGTTCATAAATAATTAGCTTATAATTTTTGTTTGTTTTCCAAACTATAATATACATATACTTGCTTTTTATATTATAGGCGCATATATATTTACTTACTTACATTGACACGAACTATAATATACTTTTTTTTTTATATCATAGTTTGTTCATATATAGCTTTATAAAACTTTGCCGTCGCAATTTTGGTCTATTGTTCAAATAAAAAGATTGCAACCGCAAAATCTTAAGCAAAAACGTCACGGAATCCTCTATATATATATAGTCATTGCTAACACTGATTCTGCAAAATTTATTTTAACCAGTTTGATTTTGATCTCATCTATAGGAGGAACAGGAGGTATAGGGTTGGAGACAGCAAGAGTACTGTCGAAGAGAGGTGCTCATGTGGTGATTGGTGCACGAAACATGAGAGCTGCAGAAAACGCCAAAACGGAGATACTCAGACAAAACGCAAACGCACGTGTCACTCTTCTCCACTTGGATCTCTCTTCCTTCAAATCCATCAAAGCCTTTGTTCGTGAATTTCATGCCCTCCATCTCCCTCTCAATCTCCTCATGTACACACTCTCTCTCTCTCTCCCTCTCACTCAGTTTAAAGCGTTAGGACCGCCGATTTTAGCGTTTGGATGGATCATAGACTATATGACATTAACAGCATTAACAACACGTTATCACTGTTTTCTTTTCGTTAACATTCCTGCATTAATTACGTTTAGTTAAATAAATAAATAACGACATCCAATCATTTTGTTTTATTTAGCTTTTTCTAAAAAAGTTTTTTTTTTCTAAAAAAGTTTAATGCTATGAAAAAGACTAGTAGTATATTTACACTCTCAAACATTTTACTGCCAATTATAATGTTATCAGTGTGAATATTTCATTGTGGTACTGGTACCTACCTACCATTATTAAATCCCAACAACACGGTTACACGGAGATGGAGTACGCACGTATGACTAGATTGGTAGATAGATCTACTACTTATTATAGCAAGAAAAAAATATTTTCTGTTTTTTTTTTTTTTTTGGTTTTTACTTATAAGTTTATCTGTGAAGGAAAAAGAAAAAAAAAACTGCATACATATTAAACTATCAGAGTAATCTATTAATATAAATTGCACAAAAATGGTGTTTGCAGAAACAATGCAGGAGTAATGTTCTGTCCATACCAACTCTCTGAAGATGGAATTGAGTTGCAGTTTGCTACAAATCACATTGGTAAAAAATTATATATTTAAATCCAAAAGCTTAGTTTCAGAAATTAAACCTGATGTATTGAAAAAACTAATTGTTGGATTTATACGATATAGGTCATTTTCTGTTGACAAACTTGCTCCTAGACACAATGAAGAGCACAGCTAAAACCAGTGGTGTTGAAGGAAGGATTTTGAATTTATCATCAGTAGCTCATATCTATACTAACCAAGAAGGAATCCAGTTCGACAGCATCAATGATATTTGCAGGTAAAATTCTATAGTTGTTGACTTGTTTGAAACTTTGGATATTAATCTTTCACTTTGCATCTTTATAACCTTCTTCTTTTGGTTTTTTTCTCAGTTACTCTGATAAACGAGCTTATGGACAATCAAAACTAGCCAATATATTGCACGCGAATGAGCTCTCCCGTCAACTTCAGGTTGCCTTCACACACACACACACACACATTAACACATATATACTGTCACAAATTCATGACCACTTCAGATAATAACATAAAATTAAAATTAAAAATCATTTTGGGGACATTTGTTTGATAGGAAGAGGGAGTAAACATAACAGCAAATTCAGTTCACCCTGGTCTCATTCTCACCAATCTCTTCCAACACACTGCTCTTTTAATGAGTAAGATTTCCCTTTTTTCTCTGTTTTTCTTCAAATTATTCTCTTTATATTAAACAAACTATCTTTTTCACAGGATTCTTGAAGTTCTTCAGCTTCTACTTGTGGAAAAATATACCTCAGGTACTAAAACTATATACTAGAGGAATCTAAAATTATATATGCCTATGATACTAAATAAAGACGAATATGAGAACAACATTGTGATACTTGATGTAATGTTGACAGGGAGCAGCTACAACATGTTATGTTGCTTTGCATCCAAATGTGAAGGGAGTAACAGGAAAGTACTTTGCAGACTGCAACGAAGTGACTCCAAGCAAACTTGCTAGAGATGAGACTTTGGCACAGAAACTCTGGGATTTCAGCGTGAAGCTAATCAACTCTGTTTCTAAAAAAAACTACTTGGGTTTTGATGACACCACTTAAAATTAACCAAGGTGTTCTTGTTATTGTTACTCAAGAGTGAAGAATTAAAGGCAGAGATTGGGCTGTACATCGTACCTTGTTTCGTTCCACCCTATCATTACGAGGCATTAATATATGCCAAAACTATCGAGTGATTATGTAACGGTGTGTTAATTTATCTTTTTATAGTATGGACAATAAAAGAAGGGTTGTTCATCACTTGATTATTCTATAGATGATCACTTTCTGATTCTCTACCTAAGAGCTATAAACAAGAAAGAGAGGAGAGTGAAACGTACAACGAATGACTATGATCTCTGCCTGCAGCGAGTCTGCCATACTTTTCACTGTACAACAACTACTCCAAAATGTTTTTTACGGAGACAAGTTTTCGAGATTAGGAGTTTAATACAGAGAGACTAATTAAACTGTGTGTGTTTCAGCAACTGGGATCAGTTATTTTCATAGTTGTAAAGTATATAAAGAGAGTCAGTTCTCTTCTCCATCACCTGCCTTATATAGTCCCCATGTGAGTTCAAGAAACAGAGTTTTGACATACATGCCGAGAGAGAGATATATGTAGAAAGAAATCTTAACAAATATACACATTCACCTAGTATATTAACTTCATTTAAGTAGCAACAAAGAGCCAAGAAGAAAAAGAAGATTTGGTGATTCGGTTCAATATACCTCGGTCGGTGCAATCTTGATGTCGGTTCATTCCGGTTAATAATATCCTGGGTTCAATATACCTCGGTCGGTGCAATATTGATGTCGGTTCATTCCGGTTAATAATATTCTGGTCAGGAATATCCCTCTTTTTTATAGAAAAAAAGGAATATTATGTGCTTTATAACGACGACACAGTATAACCGTTTAACGGTATTATGTTGGGCCGGACCCATGACAACGTGATTCACCACGTGGTCGCACGTTTCCATACTTATTTCCTTGGAAATCAGAACTTATTAGAAAAACAAATTACTATGCGCAAAATATGACATTTTTCCAAACTTATACTACTAGTGTACAGTAAAAGACTATCACGATAAAATAACATATCTATTTTAACACACTAACCCAAAGTTTATTGAGTTTGTGGCTTTGGTAACTGGTCATTTCACTTTTTTCTTTTGTCCTCCGACTTTTACCTTTATTGACCCATAATAGATAGATACTGACCAAAATATATAGAAAATTATTACAACCATGTGTTTTTTTCAGTCATTTATAACGTAACATCACTATATATCCAATTAAAAGCATATTTTCCTGATAGAAAAAGAAAATTAAAAAGGAACTCCTTGGATAGAGACAAAACAACGTCTGATCGATGATATTTTTACAAAATTTATATACCTTTTTCACAAATTTATTTGTTTTACTTTTTGTCTTTGGGAACACCGACGGAATCTTCAATCTTTCTCCCGCTAAAATTGGATCCCACTTTATTCACTTCTTCCCTGTCTAATATATTTCTTTCGGTCTAATGGAGAATACTATAAACAAAACTTAAAAAAAAAAAAAAAAAAAAAAGAAGTAAAGATCATTATTTATTATTGAGGCAAATAAAATTTGGAATTTCGAACACTTAAATATACTTCCAGCAACATGATCACTCTTTATAGCGACCAATACCACTGGCCACATGAATTCAATCATTTTAATTTACGTAACTATTATTGTATAGATGTTTACTGGATACTCCATCTAAGCTACGACATTTCTCTCAATTAAGTTATCTTCGAAAATCAGTTCCTGTTTATGAAATTTGATAGAGTTGTCAACTAATCATATCTATATGTTTTGTATTTAAATTCTTCAATAAATATTAAAATATACAAACATAAACTGAACAATAAACTAGAACTAAAGTCAAATCTCACGTTTCTGGTTAGTGTTTGTTCAGCAATTTTTTTTTTTTTACGTATGGCTTACCCTTTGCACTTGGTCCCTTAAATCCTTCGTTTAGTTAAATCATTCCAAACAAAAATTTTGTACTATTCTCGTTCTGCATTTAAATGGATAAATATTAGGTTTCATAAAGATGCGACTTCAAAAGACAAAATAAAGATGATCTATATGTATATGCATGCTCAATGGAGACATCAATTATCATTTTTTTTTTCAATACATTTTTCCCTGACAGTTAAAAGGAGTATTTAATGTACTAGTATTACTTTTGGTCAAAATATTATTTATCAGCTTATAAACCAAAATGTATGTTGACTAAATTAGTTGAATCAATAAAAACAAAAACAATATAGATATATGTAATTGGGAATTTTGAAGAGAAAAAATAAAACACACACATCTAAAGATCATCATTGTACTGGTACACACTAGAGAAGAAAGAAGCATATTTGACTCTTGAGTAAAAGTTTAAATATCCATATAACAATCAAAATAAAAGAAATCTTATTGATGTTTGCGTCTATTTATATATAAATATACTATTTTTTTTTTTCGTACTTCAAAGCCCTTTTACACCTTTCAACATAGAAGATCCACGGATCTCTCGGTCAACGTCAACCGTACCATAACATATACTCTTTAAGCATTAGTGTAATTTCTTAAGCGTTACACGAAAATTGTTTTTTTGGCTTTCGTAATTTTTTCTTCACAATCAAGAATATTGTTTAATCCAGATTTTGATTCATAAATTCAAATATGATAAGGTTTTCACCTGTATTCTTCAATAATATCACCATAAACCCGAAATTACATTTGATTCATTATCATACAAAATCTGATTATTAAGCGGAAAGAAAGATAGAAAACAGAGGAAGAAGGCTTATGCGATAATTAAAAAAAAGGCTTAAACTTAAATTTTTTTGAGGTAAGCGAAATCAATTAGAAGAAGCGTTCCCTTTGTGATCCTTGCTAACATTGTCGCTGTGGTTTGCCGGAGGAGCTGCCGGAGAAGGCGGAGGGATCTGGTGGCGCGGTGGCTGAGTAGGAACGGATGAAGGAGGACTTGCTGCCACTGCGAGAGAGATATCGGAGAGGTCATCAAGGGAGATCGGGAAGCTCTGAGAAGGTCTTCTTTGGTGACGGCTTGGTCTCTCGGACATGTTTTAGCTTCGGATTCAGACAAGAAAGATTGGAAAGAGCAGAGAGAGAGAGAGAGAGAAAACAAAATTAAAAAGAGATAGATAGAGAGAGATTGGTGTAAGAGTGATGAGATCGGGAGGCAGAGAGAGGCTGTTTATATAAAAGAGGGTGAAAAACAAATGGGTTAGGTATAGACAGTAATTATCCGAATTGAGAACATATATTAATTGGTAAATTCTACTATTATAATATTAAAGACTAATTAACAGTAACATGAGAAGAATAAATGAAACATGAATTTGAATAACTAATAATTTTAAATTTTTTCTTTCTCTTTGTCATTTATTTCGTTAATTTTAAGTTTATTTAAGTTGAATAACTAATTTCTTTTATCATTAAATTCGTTGAATAACTAATGATTTATTACGTTAGCTCTTTTGAGTTAGTTTATTTAAGTTGTTGACCAAAAAAAAAACTTATAATTATTTATTTTTTATACATATCAAATGATTCTCTATTTTTTAAGAAATTATAATAGATTTTTATGTTTTACTTAATGATCATGTAGTACAATAATGATCACTTAGTACAATCTAATTTATGCAGTGTGGAATTCGTGTTGCAGTGTGGATTTCGTGTTGCTTTATAGTAGTAATTAGTTTGATTGGAGAAAAAAAAAAGTTGATTGGAAATTTCTTTCACCAAAGTACCGGTTGAATATTTATCAATCATATCACGATGATAACAAAAAGATTGAACAAAAGTGGTAGAACGAAAATGAAAGAAGCATTAACACTAATTCTTCCAAAATATTTTCGCAAAAGCTAGGTGTTTTGTAAACTCTTTCCAAAATAGAAACACTAAAAAAATAAAAAATAAAAAAATAAAAAAAAATCTCCAACATGTATGCATAGCTTTTCAGTCTAAGTTCTGTGCATGGTCAAATGGTTCAGTATAAGTTCTGTGCATGGTCAAAATGGTTCAGATCTAAACTTATATGTGTTGTACTTTTTACACTAGCATGTTTACCTTTTGTTAGGTAAACCTATATTGACTTTAAAATTTGTATTAACTATAATTTGTTTAAGGGCATAAGTCCATGTGGTGTGGGAGATACATAATTCAATTACCACAATTAACTGTATTTGAATAGTCATACTTACTCCTGCAAGCGTCTGCAATCTCTTAATGTTGAAAAAGGTTCATTGCGATTATATGTAAACTTCTCCGATAACCACCATGGTTCATTGCACTTAGTGGAAAGAAGAAGAAAAAAAGTTCATTGCATTTGATGAGAATATATTATAAATGTAGTTCTGACAAAATATTAAAAACTTCCGATAAGCTTGTTTACAACATTTAATTAAGAAGCCAAAATTATTGTATCTTTTTTCTTTTACTTTTCTTGTATGGAGGACAAACATTTCTCCCCCATGTGAGGAGATGTCAGTCTCGTTGGAATTTAATGTTGTGTTATACGTTCCTTTTAGAACCACACGACACGAATGCAAACATGTATTTAATTGTCTGTGTCTAAAATTTCCAGTTGATAAGATAGATTTAAATGAGACACAAAGATTAAACATATATGGTCATTTCACGAGATGTATATTTCTTAATATATATATATATATAGACGTAGAGAATATATAATATGAATTTAAATGGCATGAGATCAGATCGTTGCTGCATTTTTATTTTCATAGAACAATGGTATTGTAATTGGGAATGAGAAGCCTTGAGTGTTGTGGTTAATGAGAGATGCGGAGGGATGGTCAACGGATGCTACGTACTGATGCATGTGAACGATTGTATTGTATGACTTGATACATGATGTACGGCTAAGACTACAGAGTACAAAGATAGGTTTTGGTTCAGTTGTGAAGTGTTGAAGTTGAATCCGTAGACATTATGGTAAGAGCCATGTCTTTTGGATATGGTTGGTGAATACGTTACATAAATGTGAAATCCACAAACAAAACGGTAAAGAAACATTAATTACAGGAATAGTTATGGACATCGGATATCTAGGCTATAGTAGTAACTTCAAGAGATCATCAGTGATACTAATTGATCAGTGTCCTATAGAAAGCATCCAAGCATTACCAATTATTTTGAATGTATATATTCTTCAACGTACCTAATTTTCCTAAATTTTATTTTTGTTAATTGTTTTTCAATGTGGTAAATTTCACTACAAAAATAGTATAATAGTTATAAACAAAAATAGAAATATTTGATTAAAAAAAAAATCCATAGAAATTATCAGATATTGAAAGCCAAGATAGCCAAATCAGCAAATCTTAGCCGTTGAATCATATTCAATCCAAAAGCTAACATTCATCAACCAAAAGCTCTTTCGCTATCTTACGCCGAAGCTATTTCTCCTCTGTTTGAATAATTCCGGTTAGATCAAAATCAAATTCAGTTTCTCGTCTCGAAGTAGTAAAGGGAAAAGGCATGGATTCTGGAACAAAAACGAAGAAAGGAGCAGCTGGAAGAAGAGGCGGTGGAGGAGGTCCTAAGAAGAAACCGGTTTCCCGGACGGTTAAATCCGGTCTACAGTTTCCTGTCGGTAGGATCGGTCGGTATCTTAAGAAAGGCCGTTATTCGAAACGTGTTGGAACCGGAGCTCCGGTCTATCTCGCCGCAGTCCTCGAGTATCTTGCTGCTGAGGTATATTCTGATTCAGATCAGCTATTGATTACGTTGTAATTATCGAATATGTTTCGTTGACCAGTTATTATTTAGGATGATCAATGATGTGGTCTTCGTCTGAATTTTAGGGTAAATCACTTCTTTGCAAATATTCTCGCGTCACAAATAGAAAACGATTACAGTTGTGAGGTTGTAAAAATTGAAATCGTTAGATTATATATCACAAAGTTACATAGCATATGCAAGTATACTAAATTGCTAGCTAACTTGGAGATCATGTAACACGGTTCTGAGAATCAATGTGCATGTTTTAGATCACTCTTTTCTACTAATATTTAGAACCCATCTTTTGGGTGTCATCTCATCTTGTGAATCAACTTGTTGCCAAATGTCGCAGACTAATCTTTTTAAGTTACCAAGTCTGATCATGTATATATCTCTTGTTAATCTAAGGTTCTTGAGCTAGCGGGTAACGCTGCAAGAGATAACAAAAAGAACCGTATCATACCACGCCATGTTCTATTAGCAGTGAGGAACGACGAGGAGTTAGGGACGCTACTCAAAGGCGTAACCATCGCACACGGCGGAGTTTTACCAAACATAAACCCAATCCTCCTCCCAAAGAAGTCTGAGAAAGCAGCTTCAACCACAAAAACACCCAAGTCACCATCAAAGGCTACCAAATCCCCTAAGAAGGCATAACTCTTCCTCTCGAATATGCCTCTCTGTTTCTCTGTAAAGACAGAACACCTCTTACTGTTCACCATGTTGTAAACAATGTGTCGTGCTAATGTTTAGAAAAAACAAATACTCTGTTCTTACATAAGTTTTACGAATTGCACTAAAATTAGTCTATAGGATCAGAAAAATCCTAACTTTAATTAAAAAGAAGAGAATTCATATGAACAATGTATTATTCAGGTATCATCTTCTTCATCGCACGAGAAGATCTGATCCAAAAAAAAAAAAAAAAAA